>NC_051178.1:45279606-45568893 GCF_013339695.2 Rhipicephalus sanguineus | reverse complement strand
TTTGCCCTTCAATAACCCATTCCTATAAAACTTTCCTTGTGGCCAAGAAAAAAAGTTTATATTTTCCCCAATTACTGCACCAGCCCACATCAGGTTTGTACAATTTTGTAAACTGCTCAAAACATGCCCTTGAATCAGCACGACAGGCATACATGCAATGCTCAGTGCAAGCCAGGATTTTTAGCCATTGCTACGCATTGCAATTGAGCATATCTATGGCTTCAGAAGCCAAGACAAAACATTTAAAAATACCAAAGCCCAGCACTTATGACAGCTTCAAGAGAAACCGTGTGTTCTAAACAATGAGCCCTCTCCTTTCACTGTACATAAACGAGATGATTTACATATGTGAATAAAGGGTGGTGAGCAAACTTGCTCCAAACACAGAGCAGCTTAGAAGACTTGTGACTGAGATTTTGTTGACGCCAACCTTGCATCCTTAATTTTAAATGTCTGCTAATCTTTGTACACAACACAATGCAAGGTTCTTCAAAACATCTAACGGAACTCACTTTCCAGTTGCAGTGCACAGAAAGGACGAGTACAAAGGCGAGTTAACAAGCATCTGCTACATCATAGCCCGTATCATAATGATGCAATGTCAACATGAGACACAAGCTGAGTGAAGTTCTAGTTTCTACAGCATTAAAGGACCCCTCACCAGATATCATTGCAAATTTTTGCTCATCACTGGAAGCTGTAAGATTCCATCCAGGAAGCACATTGCCTAAAGATTTCTTTTTAAATTAATTCATCAATGCAGGTGTTAGAAGAAACTGAACTGTCCTGTTACTGTGGCTCCAAAAGGCAAGCTTCTTGAGCCGACAGCCTCCCCATTTGCTTTGCCTAGTGTCCACCAGCAGCACAGCTCCCTTGCATTCTTTAAGTGCTGGCTGAGAGGAGGCACGTCACGTTGACATGGCAAGCTCCACTTCCATCTTACAGTGCTTCTCTGAAGCGCCTGCATTGCCTGTTTCATGGCATCACCATTGGCATCCTCACCGAGTGAAAGATATGTTGGCACGGGGATGTATCAAAGAGAGCAAACGTAGAGCACAGTGGAGAATGACGACAGTGATGGAGGAGAGCAGCAACTAAGAAAACACAGCACGCATGAAAGCATGTCTGTCTCCCGCAGCTCACCAGCGTAACGCACTGTTGCCCATTCCCCGATGACACTGTCCACACCAATCACAATACTCACAGCGTTCTGCACACGACGAGTGACACAACCGGTGGAAGCGCTTGGACTGCCACTGCTGCTAAACGAGCTGCCCGAGCAGAGCCTCAGCTGTGGCAACGCCAGAATGCACTGGTTTATGCTGCCAAAGCAACAGGAGTGGCATTCCACAAGTGTCCACAGATTGGACTGTCCATTTCAGCACGCTATGATTGACTCAAGAGCGAGCAGGCTGGCGCCACTCTGGCTTCGATCCCTATCCAATCAGAGCACACTGAAATGGACGGTCCATTTAGTGGACACTTACAGAATGTCGTCCCAGCTAAGCACCACCACCGAGCATACTTTGCAATTTGTGCTACCAATGCAGAAGCTCACTGCCGCAGCCGAGAGGAACTTGTCATGGTGCCGCAGAAGCAGGAAATCGTTGCCGCAGCCTAGACATACATGCATGTCTCTCTTAGATTGTTTGCCTCAGAAAAGCAAGACACCTAAACAACTGCGGTGAAATGTTCTAATTGTCTATCTTTTCTCCTTTTGCTTCTATTTCCCTTCTTGGCATAGTTGTAGCTCTGGTGTTGCCTGTTCTGCATTGGATGAACTAAACTCGTGTGCCATAGCAAGTGACATTCCACAGTTAGTCAGGACGTGTCCGTATACTGCACACAAAACTCTACAATGGCTGCAGAAGTTTGGAGAAGTGCCCAAGACAAAGGCACACATGCACTAACCTCTCACTCTTCTCTTGAAGTGTAGCTTCCACAAAAGAAAGGGTGCACAGACTTTCGTGTTAGGCTTCAACTGTTCTCATCCCACATGGCCATTCCATAGTTTACAGACACAATCGCCTGCATTGCCCAAACCTGGTGAGCGGCCCTTTTAGCAAAGTTTGTCCAACTACACAAAAGCGTGCAACAATTTCAAGGACAGCTACTAGCTCTGACAATGCCACATAGAGCTTTGGCACATGCCAAATATATTTACAAGTGAAAAATGGTGCATAAAAGCGCGTAGTACATCATCTTTTCGAAAACGTCTGGAGGGCTCTTGCTGGTGTCCATGTTCTGTCAGTATTACAGATGCAGTGCCATATAGCATGTTCTGAAAATGAAACGTACTTCATTTAATTTGGAGCAATAGAGGTGACAGTGAGCAGGTTGAGCTTCATATATGCCACTGCCTATGCAAAACAAGTAGTCCTTAGAACATTGAAGGAGAACTGAGGTTTGAAGTGCAATGCTTTCTTATTCTTTCTTTTACATTGTGGCCAACCAACTTACCCTCTATATTTAAGTAAGTACATTTAATTGGACCAGAGGTTGAGGATACATATGCCAAATTTTGTACTGCAACAAAATGCATAACTAGTGTCTCCTCAGCATGTATGAACTGTGTATGAACAAGCTGTGTATGAACAGTCAATGCACAGGCAGCAGAAAACGTGCATGAGCTCCGAGTGTTGCAAGACAGGCTTAATAGGTCGTGTACCAATTCAACTAGTACACGAGTGAAAGTAGTCAATTATGAGTGTACCTAGGTCTCGTGAAACAGTTGAACTAGCTGTCCATGTTCCTTCCAAGCATCCCAGTATGGCCCCAGAGTGCTGGTTCACAATGAAATTTAACTCATTCAAGGAGCCCATCCCCCTTTTTACTATATTGTGGCGAGCTGGACCACTCCACCACAAGATAACCTATGCAGCGTGGCCAGCGCATGATGGTGACCCGATTAAAACTCGCCAATGGGTTCAAGCAACTGGACTCGCCATTACAACAGGGGACTCTGATCAGGACTCAAGAGTGACTCGGAAATGTAGCTTTTAACTCTTTCCCAGCATGGGTTCGGGGCAATTTTAAAGGAGTGTGTATGTGAAGTTTATGTTACTTTTTATGGTAAACCTTTTTCTCTTCTTCTGGTGCTTCACTGAGCAGGTGTTGGCAGCTGTTGCCTTGAGGAGCACCGAGCTTTGGCAATCGGATATGTGCGACTGCGCTTGTGGCAAGGGGTTATGTGAAAAATTTGTGGTCTATTCCAAGCAATGGCTATGAGGTTACGCAGCACTGGATTGGTAAATGAATAGACAAGTTGATCTAGAGGCAACAAGCAAAAACATTAGCAATCCTCTGAGTGTATAGACCTCCTTCAATGGAGAGGGGGAGCACCTCCTTTCTGGACTGTGGCACAGGAGTACAAAGGCTGACGTACGCTGATGCACTGCGACGTTTGGGGGGTCATGCACATTTACCACAGCCTAGAGAGGATTACTGGCAAAGGTGTATAAGAGGTGAACAAAATACTAGGACCAGAAAATTCAGTGATCTAAGAACAATGAGCTACATAAAACTCAAGCAGAAAAAGAGGAAACACTTCAGTAAATACAAGCAAAAGGTTCACTATGACCATTTCCTACATATGTGAGGCTTTTATGTTGGCGTTTTTACCGCACTGACCTGGATGAACGTTTATATTCAAAGACCTCAGAAAAATGTGGTCAAGATTTAGGGACAACTGGTACTTCAGTGATAAAACTCATTTTATGCATGATGTTTATAAATGGTGACTAGATTCCATGGTTACATATTTTTTTATCCCTGCAAATATCCTGCAACGAGCTGCAAACCTTAGGCATTAAATTACTTTAGGTATTATATTAGCATTTAGTAAAGCAAATTATGATCACAGGGGATAAAAGTATAGTTAACCTTAAGAAATCTAGAAATGTAAATGTTTGCCACATTCATTATAAAGGCTGTGCCCACGTTCATACAACATCCCCCCAAAAATACTAGACCAAACTTTGGCAATGCAGTTTTTAAGCTGCCATGGAAAGAATGATGGACTTATCGAGTTTCTGAGCTTGTGGCTTCAGACGTCCTAGAAAGACCGAGTGTGCAAACACGGACGCAAGAGAGAAGTCAAGACACCACAAACACCGACTACCAACCGCAACAGGTGCACAACGGCGGAAAAGAAAGAAGGCGCAACAACTTTTCTGTGCATGCCCATACTTACCAACCAGCTCGCTCAGCTCTCTGTTATTCTGGCTTCAAACATTTTAGCAGTATTACTTATTACTGCTTTTCCTAAAACATTTTAAGGAAATCGTATTTTCTAAACTGATCAATGCAATAACATTTTTCACACATGTATATAGACAGCACTGTGAATAGTTACATTTTGTAATGCAACATTTTGTTGAAAATAGTCAATTTACAGCTGCAAAACTGCTTGAAGCCAGGAAGAGGCTCAGACAAATCCAAGTACTACCATTTATTACCATGCACTGGCACCTCTCACGATGCCAGCGATGCCAGAGTAAGTGTGCATGCCACACAAGTATGTGCAGTCCTCACAAATTGAAATGCGGTGTAAATTTTTCTTTGTATAACGACTGCTATGACATAACCACGTCAAGTCGTGACAAATCTGGCCATCAAAGGTGATATGGGCTAGATCTAGTAAGTGCACTTGTCAGAATTACGGCAATATGACCCGAAAGCCCAAATTTTCATGTTTCACTCCATGGGTGTACATACAAGGTGGCACGCAGTTTCAATTATGGCAACAAGCATGTCACAAAAGCACCAAAAACAAGGCAGTAGAATGTTGACATCAAAAGCTTTTTAAGACTTATGAGATAAGATGCACTTGAACAAGCCCCACTAGACATCCATGTGAGAACAGAGTTTTTAGTAATTGCCTGGAAGAAAACTGGTGCTTGACCCTGTGGCACAAATGGGAATGCGGGGAACTTGACTTGGGATTTTCATTGGAACCAGAACACCCTGTGGTAGACTGGTCCATTTCGCAGGAAAAGAGCACGCACAAAGCAGGTTTGTTGAATGCAAAAAAATGTTTCATCATGGAAACTGTTGCTTGGACGTGTAAGTACGAAACACGAGAAATATTGCAAGTCTGATAAAGTTGGAGGACAGATGACATTCTGCTCTGTAACAGTTTTTCTTGTTTCTTCTTTTCACAGCTTCTACTGAAGGTGTTTCAATCAGTTTGGCAAGGACTCACCTTCATGCACGAATTAGCTAGGGATAACTGCCTTCACTTCTTGGACCTCACACTCCTTTTTGACGAAAAACACATTTGTTGTTATTACAACCCGAGGATAAAAAGAAAGCCCCAATTCCGTTTGAAAGTGCGCATTCAAAGCTTGTTAACCCCTTAACTGCTTTGGACGAGCAGAGCTCATCCTGCCCAAACTGTCCCCAAACTGCTTTGGACGAGCAGAGCTTGTCCTAGCAGAATAGGTACTCCCCTCTAGCGTTCAGGGCAAGAAGCGCTCTTCTACGGCTTAGATTGCGTGTAATCCACCAGATGGCAGCATTTACTTGGCAATGTATTTTTCTCCTGCGGGAAGAGCGCGGTTTTTGTATGAAAAGATGGCTTGCGGTGGCGAGCACCTATGCATAACTGGCTCATCAACACAAAAAGAGGCTTTTCGTTTTCGTCATCTTCTTCGAGTGATGATCATTCGGATACAGATGTTTATCTTGTGTCCGGAAGTGAAGACAGCGAAGGCGGTGAATTGAGCATCTCCTCCGGTGATGATGAAAACAGCTCGGAAGCGAACATCGCGAGTGCTCGCCAGTGGATCCTGCATGATGCGGACAATCCTCCTGTGAAGCCTCCTCGCCTTCCATTCTTGGTCATTCCAGGCAAGACTTTCAACTTGTCATTGCCAAATGACCTTATGGAATATATTCAGCAGTTTCTTCAAATGTGCTTCGTTTGCTCTCGGAAGCGAGGAGAAAACGGGAAAAAATTGAGAAAGGAAACTCGCTTTTCGTGCAGGAGCTGCAACAGGCCCCCTTGCGTTATTCCGTGTTTTGATTTGACTAAGTATGTGGTACAAATATTTTTTTAACATCGACTAGCTATTTTTTAGTACAATCAGATTCGAAATCAGGAATAAAAAAAATAGGCACTTTTGGTTGGGAAATTTTCAAAAAAATAAAGCACTTAAGGGGTTAAGAGGGCCAACATAATCCTAGCCTGCAAGTCCGCGCTTAATAAATCCTGTGAGCATAAAGTAGGATTAAGCTTCAATCAGCAGGTTAGGCACTTCCTTTCAGCCCCATAGTCTAAGGGGGCACACTGCTCTTAAAAATTCTTTTTTATTTCTTGATATATTTTGATGAAACTCACTAAGTTTATGTACCTTTGTGAGCTGATTTCAAATATGGAATTATCTTTTTAGTATAGTGGGTAGTTTTTAAAATATAAAATAATTCATCTGCCCATTGTGAGCAAGATATTTTCTGAACTAAGACAGTTAAAAGTTATTGTATGTTAACATTTGCCACCGAGCCAATTTCAAGCTAGGATTTCACTTGTGAATGTTCAACATACTGTAACTTTTGTTCCAATGGGTTTAGAACATCTATTTTTGTTGCACTGCACTCTGTTCTGATTCCAGATTATTGTGATATGCCGATTTACCTTGTAATCATCTTAGTTCAGAAAAAATCTAGTTCCCCAATGGGCACATAAAATATTTTGTGTTTTAAAAAATACACATTATACTAGAAAAATAACTGCATATTTGAAATCGGCACACAAATCTGCATAAACTCGGGGAGCTTCATCAAAATCGATCAAGAAATGAAAAACATTTTTTGAAGTGCCATTTCCCCCCTTAATTACAGGTGCTTGTGAAAGTCTCTTACACAAACTGAAAGGTGACAAGCCACAAGAAGAGAATTTGCAGAACGATAAACTGCAGGTTATGCCTTACATTCATCAAGTTTTGTACAACGTAAAAAAGTGGCAAGCCGGTACAGGGTCAAGGTGGTCTTCTTGGCTCCCTGGGTCTTCTTGGCCCCCTGTAAACTCAGAAGAGTGAGCCCTATGGTTACAGGAGGCAGTAAGGGTACGCCCTAGTGCATAACAAGGCACTAAACAAATTACAACGAGTGTGTTTGTGGGTTGGTGTATGCCATATTCCCCTTATGTGCGACAGCTTGTATATTTGACAGACGGGAAGGTGTTTCAACGAAAGGGTGCGGGAACACCAGTGGCATGTAATGAACAATGCAGGAGGCACTTTGGCTCAACACTGTAACAGATGCAGAGGAAAAAATGAGGGCAGAAGAAACACATTTTTTAAACCAATTCCTGAAAGCACAAAGTTCTTGTTTAAATCTAGGGACCAGAGTGAAAGGGATATTGTCGAAGCCTTTCATATCATGAATTGGTGACAACTGTATTAGCACGCCGTCTCTTTCTTTACTGCCAGATGAAGCTGCTTTCCTGGAAAGTGCCCTCTAAACGACTTTTTTTGGTTGCTTTTTCTGGTGTTGTTTGTTTGTTGGTTTTTTATGCCAAAACTGCGGGGCGATCGCCAGTCTTTCACAGGCGGTCTTCAAAATTCATTTAAAGTAACTTCCAAGCTATATTTGCTGTTGGTATTTTGCAGATGATATATGCATGTTCACCGGAATCGATCCCGCAGGCTATCACGTCCGCGAAATGTTGTTCAGTACCCTTTCAGACATCTACACACCATCTACAACATAGCTTGCGAACAGGGCTATTAGCCCTAAGTAGAGGGAGCATTAGCTGAGCTGCTAGCCAGCTTGTGTTTGTCGAAGGCTAGAATACAGCTTGCACAAGACAGCTACAACATTAAGCTGTAGCTTGATCAAGCCAAGAAATAGACGTCTACAAGCTGACATTGTGTTACCTAGGGCGCAATTCATTTCCAAAGAGTTCATGGTGTCCTTAAGTGCAAACGGTGTAAGGCATGTCACAGACGCCACCGTATCATGCGGCTCCTAATGGAGCGGCAGAGCGTTTGGTGCAGACTGCCAAACAAAACAAGCCCTGTCAAAGCATGTCTTGCAAGACAAAGTGAACAACCAGAAACACTCACTCCTTTCTGGAATGTTTGGACAGCTATCTAATGAGTTATCAGAATACTCCACACAGTATCACTGGCTAAGCCCCGGCATAATTGTTTTTGAAAAGACAGCAATGGGTAAAGCTCTCGTTGCCAAAACCAGATTTTGGTGATGGTGAAGCGCTAAAAGAAACGGAGACTTATGAAGAACACAGGACGCAGCGCTACTAGCAACTGAGTTTATTTTTTTCTTTTAGTGCTTCACCATCACGAATGTATGCCAACACGCCCAACTGGCAGTTATTCCAGATTTTGAGCTCTCCATGCAGGAACAGCAGCAACGCACCAAAGTGCAAAGTAACATGCTGCGCAGGGTTTCACAATGTTTTGCTGTGGGGGATGCTGTGTGGGTGAAAACTGTGAGAGGTAAAACACTTTCGTGGGCCAATGGCGCCATGACACAAATTGTCGGTCCCGTAACCTATCTGGTGAAAGTGCTGCAGGTGGTTCGATTTATGCGTGAGGACCCCATCAGAGCCCATTATGCAAGCCCAGATAGCTAAAGCTTGTCTGCCGGTACAGCCTCCTCCTAAAGCCTCAGAAGATGCAACTCTTCCGATGGTTCTGATGTAGTGTGGGCCAGTCACCAAGTCGCCTCCTGCAGTTCCATGCGCGACCGAGTCTGCGACGTCTCACCTTCCGGCACCTGCATCACCCAAGGCTGGAACAGCTGCCTTCGGCTCTCCGGACCAGTCCGACACCAAAGATGCTGCACCAGCAGCCGAACTTAGTAGTGCACACGTGTGACATGCGTCGGACAGAGGTCAGCCAAGTGGCTTTCGAAAGAAATCTGAGGGGGAAGGAGTGTTGTAGCGTGACGTCACTACAACACTCCTTCCCGCTTTTCTCTTTCTGCAAATATAAGTCTGTACATAAATGCTGCCATTTTCTCTCCTGTGCTGTTTGCATGTGAGTCTTCCTTCTGACACAGAAAATACTTCAGGAGTCACTGCATTCAGGAGTCATCAAAAGAGAGACAGGGACAGCAAATTGAATATAAAGAATCGAAATGAAGAAGACTACAGAGATTCACAAAAGCAGCAAAGATGAGATCGGAAGGGGAAATTAGTATGATAGCACAACGTGCACAGCTTTGCCAGAGCCCGAGGTGACGTAAGCATATACTAGAGCAAATATAATTCCAGGAACCACTCTGTCGATTGTAATGAAATGCCAGATCATCCACCAAGCAAGACCCAGCGAAGGCTTCCATCTTTCAAGATCTTTTGGGTTTTAAAGCAAACTCAAGTATCTGTTGGGCACAATTGAGGTAAGCATGAGACACATGTATAGTGGTGGAAAAAAAAGCAGAGAAGATATTGTCAGTATAGAGTCGTTACAGACACTAATTACTGTCTTACGAAAGAAGCTAGCACGAAGAAAGAAAAAAAAAAGAAATAAAAAAGAAATAGCCGACAGGCTGGACTCCAACAGCCAAATAGCACCTGGATATACGGGGTGTCCCAGCTATTTTTAGCCAAGAGTTAAAAAATACGATATTAGAGGCAGGTGAGTGAAATCAGTTGCAAATTGCTGACAGCCACCTTGCACACTACAGACAATTTTTGTTTTGTAATTAACTAATTTGTTAATTAGGATTATTTAACTAAACTGTTAAATATTGACTTTAGGCAAGAAATGCGGCTTGCAAAGTTCGAGAGCGTCTTCAGAAACCCCAATTGCATTAGTATTTGCGATAAAGAAAGTCCCATGTATATCATTTTTTCCAAGCTGCAAAAAAAGCCCACGATATACAAAAAGAACCACGTGACTAGCACATTCGCGCGCAGTGAAAATGCTGCCCTCAGCCGTGGTTTTAGCAAACTAAATCAGCTGCGGCCGCGACTCGCCGTCTCCGTTGCAGCGGTAGGCCGATAAGTTAACAGTGGTTTCTTGGCTCGCGCTCGCTACAACTTGCACCGTCACGCGCGCCAACTGGCTGACGCGGGGCACGAAACCACCGCCAACTTATCGGCCTACCGCTGCAACGGTGCCGGCGAGTACTGGCCGCAGCTGATTTCGTTCACTCAAACTACGGCTGAGGGCAGCATTTCAGCTGCGCGCGAATGCGCTAGTCACATGGTTCCATTTCACGGGCTTTCTTTGCAGCTTGGAAAAAATTGTATACGTGAGACTTTCTTTATCGCAAATAATGCAATTGGGGTTTCTGAAAACGCTCTCAAACTTTGCAAGTCACATTTCTTGCCTAAAGTCAATATTTAGCAATTTGGGTAAATAAGCCTAGTTAACAAATTAGTTAATTACCAAACAAGAAATTGTCTGTAGTGCGCAAGGTGACTCAGTTTTTTGCAACTGATTTCACTCACCTGCCTCTAATCTTGTATTTTTTAACCCTTGGCTAAAGATAGCTGGGACACCCGGTATATTGTTACTGCTTTGCACTGCCTACTGGAAAACGAGGGAAGTGTTATATAAGGTGTCGCTACTGACTACATATGGCGCGTGCTCGACGACTGCCTCTGTCATAATCATTATGCATGATATAACATATTTTGTGGAAGAGGATTCACCAGCTCATGTGCCGGCTTGACCCTCATCCCTGCCTTCATTTCTTGCCTGTCGTCCTTCAGGATGAGTGTTTTGCGGTTACAACCGCCACCTCTGTTCCTGTCGCTACCTGGACATCCCATGGAAGGAATGGGTTCAGGCATTCAAGGACTACACAGCTGCTTTGAGTGCCTCCAACCTACCTGCCATTCATGGAAGGTAATTCTGGGCTTGGAAGGGCAACACATCTTCCAGACTGACAACAATGGACAACCTGTGCCTTATGGCTTCGAGTGCTGCGAGAGGGACATTGGCATCTCCTATCCCCGATAAGTTCGACCGCACGATCGAGACACTGGAACGTCACTTTAGGAGCACGGTGAACGTCACTGCAGTGGGTCACCGTTTCCATCAATGTATGCAAGCCCCAGGTGAGACTGCGGCTGATTGCGTCACCGTGCTGAGAAGTCTTGTAGAAGCACACAATTGCGGTAACTACCAATGAGTATTTACATGAACGCCTTTTGCTGGCAGACTCTCTCACGCTTTCTAGGGCTCTCACCATTGCAAACCAGCATGATCAAGCAACTAGAGAAGTGAGAGAACTTGCACTAATTGACTCACAAGTTCATTGTGTTAAAGATGCTAACACTTCTACGCAGCACCTTGCAAATAGCTTTCAGTGCATGGTCAAGGCATATAGGTGTAGAAAATGTAGCCACTCGAAAAGGTATTGAAGTCGCTACGAAAATTGACGAAAAATCTTCAGCATGTCGCGAAAGATAACGATACAGCTGACCCAGACAACCACCTAAGTGTCTGACAAATCTGGAGCCGTGAGAAGGGAATTTATGCAGCATTGGAAACTGAAGGAATTTCCGTGTCATTCTTGATCGACACAGGATCACCGTGTTTGATTCTGGCCGAAGAACCTTACCAACACCATTTTTATAAAACGTATCCACTGACGTATACTTCCGTCCAGCTCCTCGATTATTCTAAGTCAGCAATTCTTATACAAGGATGTTTCATTGCGATGGCCTCATTCCATGGCCACTGCATTTCTGTCCTACTGTACTTCGTGCCTGAAGGAACAACCATCCTTGGTTTAGATGGTATTGTGGCTTCGGATATGAAGATTCAAGGGTCGCCACTCAAGTGTCTTGTGATGACGTAAGAAACTCCTATGCTACCTCCGGAATTACGTTGCATCTTCAAGCACTTATTTGCAAAAGAGCTGGGAACTGTGAAAGGTTTTACTCACAAGGTCAGAGTTTGCGCATCTGTTCAACCAGTGGCCAGCAAGTTGAGATGACTACCACTCGTCATTCGCGAGCAAGTCTCGGCAGAAGTTCAGAAATGAGAAGCTCAGGGCATCAACTCTTCAGAGTGGGTGTTGCCTATTGTCATCGCCAAGAAAAAAGATGGCTCGATTCGCATGTGTGTTGACCTATGGGACTTTAAAAGGGTATGGGCTTGAGCTTGTTGGTAAGGCTTCATGGTTTCAAAACAGCGCGTAAAGTACGAGGACACAGAAAGTAAGACAGGACCAGGCGCTGAACTGTGGAGGAATGTACATCGGTCAGACCGGCCGGTGTGTGAATGACCGCCTACGAGAACACGCCAGCAATCTTGGAGCGAAGACCGGCAGCAACTTGGCAATACACTGCGCTAGGTGCGGGTGTAGCCCCGATTTCCAGCAGACGCGCATCGTTCGCAGTTACCGAGATTCCAGAGCCCGAGAAATCTATGAAGCCTACGAAATGCATAACGTCGGGTCAGCATGTGTCAGTTCACCTTCGATAGCCTTAACAGACAAAGAGATTAGCTATCTGCACCGTTAATTTCATGCGCTGTATAGGGTAGGGCGCATACGTTTTTGCAATATCTCTCCCCCTCCTCTCATGTGAAAAGCCTATTTATTCGTGTTCGCACAAATAAAAAGCATTGTTGGCAGTTCAGCGCCTGGTCCCGTCTTACTTTCTGTGTCCTCGTACTTTACGCGCTGTTTTGAAACCATGAAGACCTATGGGAGCCAAACAAAACTGTAGTAGTGGACAACTTTCCCCTGCCACAAACTGAAGAACTCCTGAACAGCTTGGTTGGGGCGTTTGTAATGCATGACAGGCTCTTTTGCTTCAAGACGGTTTGCTTTAGATTGGCATCGGCGCCCTCAGCATTTTAGAAAATGATGCATATGGTCCTGAAAGAGTGCGAATGCGTCCTATTCTATATTGATGACATAATTGTGTACGGGTGCTCCAGAAAGGATCATCTGAGCAATTTGCACGCCATTTTTAAATGGCTTTCTGATGCTGTTTGAACCACAGATGTGTTTTTGACGTCGCAGAGTTGGCTTTTCTAGGTCACGTCTTCAGTGGCAAAGGGTTATTTCCATTGACGTCATCCATTGAGACAATAACCAAGGCACCATCACCTACAAATATCGGTGAATTCTGCTCGCTGCTGGGACTTGCAGGCTTCTTCTCCAAGCTCATTTCTCACTTTGCTCATGTTGTGGAGCCAATGTATGCTATGCTTCGCGGAAATGCGCCTTTCACTTGGAGCGGCTGAAAGCTCTGCTCACATCTTGCGAAGTTCTTCACCCTCTGTATGTTACAAGTGATCAATATGCTTACAACTATTGTCAAGCTACGCAGATTTGTGCACCGAGGTGTGGATGCAAGCGGTGCAGGTTCAGTGGAATCCGAATGCTTTTTCTGTGCCGGTTCAAGCATCTGCTAAAGTTGTGTGTCACCATCGAAGTAGCTGAAAAAGCGATGTGAGCCAGCTGTTCCAGCCTTCTTGTAAAGAAGAGGAAGACGAAAATTGCTGGGCAGCAAGGAAACTTCTCTTCAATGGTCTAGAAACGCTTGGGTTTCCTTGTGGACTCCTAGACTGTTCTGTCGATGCTGCACAATGTAATAAGAACGACAATGGAAAAAGTCCCGGCATTAGACAACACACCGTGATTTAGAGGCCTTAGGTTGATAAACAATAGCGTCGAAAATACACACGATCTGGCACAGTTGTCCAGGTGCTGGCCAACTGACCACGCAATAACATCCTCAAAAGAATACAAAGAAAAACTCCTATTTGTCACGATGAATAAGTTGAACGCAATGTTGACGTCTCTTGATATCCGAGTAAGCTTTCGAGAAGTGGAAAACTTCATTCCAAGTGAATTATTGTAAATGTTGTGGCAGAGTCATGCTGCTACAACATGGAACTATTGAAAGGCTCCTAAACCACCTCCGATAATTTTTTAACGTTTAAAGTAAACGCGCGCATCAAGTACAGAATGCCATTACGATCAACAACGCCAAATGCGGCAGTGCTACGAGCCATGGCCACGCCACAAATTTCAAGAAACAATCCCCTGTCCTCTCCGGGTTTTTCGTTAATCCCCAGCATTCGTTGTGACATCCACATTCACATCGGCTCATGTAATCCACAAAAGGAACCTGTTTGTCTGCTCGCAGGTAGGCACGCTCGCTGATCTTCCTCTTTGCACATTGAGGAGGAGCACTTGGCCAGGAGGAGAGACGAGCCGACAAACGGAGCATGGCGAGGGAAAGAGCAAAACAAGTGAGGGCCTCTTCTGGATCATCAAACGCGTGTGACTCCGCCGTTACGACACAGTTTCGAAATATTCTCACAGCTACGTCTTCGTTGCAGACTCGTGCACAACTGCAACACCCCAACTAAATTTCGACCTCTGGGTGGTTTAGGGGCATGATACACGCTCATTCAGAAAAAATTGAGCAGAGACACGAACAAGCTGGTGGGAAGACTACTGCTGATCAGTGCATCCAAAGCTGCAATCACCCCCCAGTGACATGTGCACCACGACTAGAAGCACTCTCATCAGTGGCGAGTTCCAAGGATCAACTTGCTGGCTTCTTCGTCACCATGGTTGATGGTGCAGAGATACCCAAAGATCGGCAGACTCGGCACAGTAGTGCTGATCCCCCAAAAATAAGGCAACGTGGGTCACCTGTGCGACTAAAGGCCAGTGACAGTCCCCTGCACACTACAGGGCCTTCAGACAAGTGATAACTGGGTATACAGTTGGGTGCAGTCCAGAGGGCTCCACACAAAGCTGCAGAATGGCAAGGGCAGGCGGCTGGAAGACAATATCTTTGTACTGACACAGTGCGCCAAGACTGCCAGGAAGGAAAACTGCGGTGCTTCCTGGATGTGGAAAAGGTATATGGTAATGTCCCACATGCCAGTCTTTTCAACTGCCTGAGTGACCTGGGTCTCCCAGAGGCAGTGCTGCCAACAATTAGGCAGCTGTACCACAGCAACACAGTTACCTTTGCTGTGCTCATGATGGAATATGTCAAGTTTCCAAAGGGCTCCATTAAGGTTGCCCACTGTCACCAATTCTATACCTACTATATGTGTTCGACCTGGAGCAAGCAATAGTGAAGTCTTCCCTTGGCTTCATGTCAAAATTAAGCACCCCCAGGACCGACGAAAATCACAACATATCGAGTCTATCGCGGATGACATAGTCCTCATGGAAGAAACTCCATGAGACATGCAAGCACTACTGTACATCCAAGCATCAGAAATCACTATGCCGGGGCTTCACTACAATGCCAAGAAGACTAATGATGTTGTCCAGCTGGTGGGTGTGACACTAGGCAGTGAAACCATGACGACGGACAGCATGAGGACAACAACAACAAGATCACCTTACTTGACTTGACACAAGCAAACAATGGGCACGGTGTCAATTTTTCACCTTGGGAGCAACCTGCTCTTTGATGCATGGGTTCACTGGAATGTCAATGGACGTTAAAGGACAGTGAGCAGCTGAATGTGGCGGTGCTGACAAATCTATTCAGCACATTGTGATACAATGCCAGAAAACTGAACCCCATTGTGTCTAGAAGGCATTCCCATTTATGTCGACATTCCCACTGATGCGGCGATGGTGGGACGGTTAACAGGGGAGTGGTACAGCAAATGCTTACCTTCTGCCACGTTTACTGCAGAGATACGAGAGATGCAGTGAGAATTTTAGTACAAGTATGATGCAGTTGCAGAGGTCTAAAACCGGTCCAGTATAAGCAGTCTAATAATTCCTGCGTTTCCGATTTGTGTCGTACAAATCAGTACGGGCATACAACCCCCAACAGTATGGAGATATGCTCACCATTACTGGGTTATCATCACCACTGGATCACCATCATGGAGTAAAGGCTCGCAGACACTGGCACCGGAGAAGAGAAACAGACAGCTGTGTCCGTACGCATTTGCTTTCTTTCATGATGAATATATGCCACCTAGCTCGACATTTTGTAATGAATAAAGCGCGACTTGAACGGGAACTTTCAGTGCTTTTCATGACGAGCCTGTACCAAGTGCATTGGCAGTTATCCTAAACGACATTTTGTCATTGAATCAACATAAAATTCTGAGTGTCAATTTCCTCAGCGCGTTGTGAGTCTAGGAGAAAGACATTCGGCCCTACCTGATGCCGTACGAGTCGCCGGTCGGAGTCATGCAAGCGCATTCCGTTGGTGACAGCGCGTTGCGTTCGCACGATGAACGGGGAAGCATCACAACACGACAGTTCAGCGGCAGTAACTACGGCACTTGCTGCGCGCACATTGGCCTAGGGTGGTCAGAACGGGAAAGCCAACCATTGGCAGCAGAACAGTCTAAACGTCGACCATCACACCACAGAACGACAGAACCGCCACACACAGAATATGTTGATGACGATGAACTTGAGGAGGCACTGGTCATGACTCCATGCACCCTGAACATTTTACGCTTGAAATCACCGGCGAAATCACAGTGTTTTCGTCACTTTATGTTCTCCAATGCGGCAGTTTTCACTTTTCAGAGGTCTGTTAGAAAAATTTTAGATGAGAGACATCACATAACCATTGAACATGGTTTTAGCTGTTCTTGAACGGACAGAGGAACGTGAAGCCACACTCTTGGCTGGAGCGACGAAAACAAGAGATGTGCAAGAAAGCAAGCTTTACTGCGAGTGCTGCCACTGTCGTACAGTCAGTTCATTTGACGCAACGGGCTCAAGTGGCTCATTTTTCTTAGATTTGAAGCTTCTACAATGCTTCTACAGGACCTAAGAAGACTTCCCTCGAGATATGTAGTACAGTCGCGCCCAATATGACTTGCAACACGGGAGCGCGTGGCCTCACGATTACGCATTAGTTCCACTAGCCCTTATTTCTACAACTAAACTCTGTCCTCTCACTGGGGGATGTTCTCAAATAAGCAAATAATATTAAGTTACAGAAATGAAACAAGTTGAAGCCGTGCGCAATCGTCAAACTCGTGAGGCCACGCGGACTGTACGTACAGGCTGTTTCACACTTAGGAGAAAACTCGGAGCACGTTGCAATGCGTTCCAAGTTTTCCCTAAAGCCTGTTTCACATGCAGCGATTTTGCTCCAAGAGCGGAGCGGCTGCCGTCGCGGAAGCCCAAAAACAGGTTTTTCGAGCGACCAGTGGACGCGCGATGGAGATCGCCGGAGTTGGAAAAATTCGCGAGCGGCAGAGCGGCTGCCCAAGGTCAACCAATGGGGGAGCAGTGACGCGGGGAGCACGTGACCGTAGGGATGGAGACGAGAGCAGCCGCGCGCGCCGGGAGGAACTCGCTCCGACTCGGTTTGCTAGCAGACGACATTCGCTGCAACGAGCTGGCAGTGTAGAAAACGCCGTTCTTTTCCTTTTGTTGTTCTTTACTGCGCTTCCATCAAAGCAGACAAATCGTTTGCACGTGTCATTTTGTTCTTTTGTATTTTTATCGAATCGTGACACCAACATAGGTCCGCACAGGGGGAACCTACGACACTCCGCACTTGTTCGCAGTAGACGTTTCAGTTTTTTTTTTACTACTCTGGTGCAGCACGTTCGAACAGTTTACTGTTTTCTTTTCCTTTTTTTTTTAGTGGTCACGTACCCCGAAGACGACAAATGCCGCCGCCTCTTTACTGCAGAATGCCCATAGGCAAAAAAAAAAAGAGACGAGCTCCTTCACAAACCCACAATGTCGTCGACTGGGCCGCTTGCATCCGGTTGCCGGCCCATACGGCGCACCAGCGCCTTGCGGCATTCGAGAGCAAAAGCCACCGAAAGCCCTGTGAAAGCTTAAAACCCCCAAAACAAATTCTTTCTTTCGCTTTTCCATGGCCAAGTGTATGGGCGTGCAACATGACTTGCGTGGTAAAAAAAGAAAGCTGGAACAGAAATAAACGTGACTACTGAAGTTGTTTAATTGCACTCTGATACACTGCACATTTTCATCATTCAAGGTTTAGGCGCGTGAAATTTGATCACCGAAGTAGAAGGCTCGTGAAACTTGCAACCCAAGCGCACCAAAACAAGCGAGCCCGGAGAAAGGAAACCCGCGGATAACGGGCGCTTCCCACAACCATCACTGCGCATCGCAGAGGCGCGCGCCGCGCAAGAGCGGTGCATGTGAAACGAAGCCGCGTCCGAGCGTCCTGCTGCCGCTCGATCGCTGCGGGCCCCGCCGCTCGGTCGCTCGCATGTGAAACAGGCTTAAGTCTGAGTAAACGTCGCAACAGTCGCAATCCCATCGTGACACAAGGAAACCCAACATAAATTAATTTTGTTGTGGTGGCGCTCGCTGTCATTCTAGTCCATGGGTACACTTCCGGATTCCGTGTTGTCTAGTGTTTCTGTAGGCACGCACAGCTGCTAAGCGCTAGCCATCGCATCATCGGGAGCTTGGTCCGCATCGTAGTGCCGTCGCGCTGACAGCAGTGTGTGGGGATGGACGACGAGCTGGAGGGCGAAGTGGTGCAGGAGATCTTCTGGGCGCACGTCAGCCTCGTGTCGCGAGCAGCGCGTACCGAACTGCTGCCGATGGCGGACGCGGCCGCCTTCTACGTCCGCCTGTACGTCTTGAGGCCCGGAACTCTGGCCGTGTTCGTGGCCCTGTTAGCCGCTGTGTTCCTGTGCCAGTCGCCGGGCGACGCCTGGCTTCGGCTGCTCATGCGACGCCTCGAACTGCTGGGCCGGCCCGACGCCGTCAAGAAGCTGTTGATGCGCAGCCAACCAGTCGGCTCGGCATCCGAGAGGCGCTCCTGGGAACTGCAGGTCAGTGCCTGGCACGCAAGACGGTACTCATCGCTTTGGTGCTCAGGACAAAGTTCACATGTCGATGTCCATCTCAACTGGTCCAGGTTGTCATCTACAGCAACCGCGAGCTCAGGCTGGCGGCTTTAGCATTTTGATCAGCTAAGAGAAACGGCACGTAATCAGAGTCTCCTTCCTGTGTCAGCTAGTAATTACCCGACACATCAAAAGACGCGAACGACGGCAAGTTCTTCTGGCTTGCCTTGCCAGGCCACACATTCACTCAGTCGGGCGCATGTGGTTTAAAATGTTTCTAAGACCGATCAGTAAAGGTCGGATAAGACTTCAGCCTTCACTTTGTGTTCTTTTTCGACTACGTAAGCTGAGGGCTGCGCACCCTAACTCAGTCGTGCCAGCCGTGTAACTATACGAGTAAACCTGTGAGCCTCGTAAGTATGCTACTCCTCATAGTGCTAATTCCCCTCTTGCTGCTACATCGGGTCCGACATAGGACTTTGTAAAGCTTGAATGACAATGGGGCTTGTTTCGAAAAGGGGTGTCCCATCCCGTCTTGCGCTTGTTGCCAAAACAGGCCCATCCCGTCTTGCGCTTGTTGCCAAAAACAGGCCCATCTTCTCACCCTGCTTTTGTTGATGGCATGTTTTATATGTCACTTTGTACATATTAACATTTTTGGTTTAACAGTCATGGTTGTGGCAACAATACGTAACGCATTTTCATGAGCGCATCTGCACTGAGGAAGCCAGAACAATATTTTTTTTGTATTATTGAAGCGTGCTCTCGAAGTCTTCATTATAATACGTTAATGAAACACTGACTGCTACCCTGCTCAGCAGAATGTTATGCAAGACATCTGCGTAAGTATGCATGTTGTGTGAATGCATGGAGGGTCAGTATTTTGTAGCGATGCATTATGCTTCATTCTGCGCTTGTCGTATCGTCCACTGCTCATGGCCAGCTGATCCCATTGATACCGTGGGCGGACCATTGCTTTGACCACTGGCCAAAATGCATTGAATAAGGCATCGTTACAAAATGCCAGCCCAGAGCTTTCTCCTGTGTGAGCATTGAGTGGAGCTGCATTGCCGATGGTGCTAGGGCATGAGTACACGGTGCATGTGTGGCTACCCTCACTATTCTTAGTGTTTAGCACAGATAGCTATTAAGATATAAAACAAGCACTAAGTTTCTACACACATAATTGAAACCTAAGAGGACAGACTTTTGGGCAAATTGGTTTGTTACATTCATTGAAGCCATAGCACTAATAACGCACGTCCCGTCCTCTTTCTGTGGTCTCTGTCTTCTCAGCGCTATGGCTTCAATGAACATCATTGAAGGTGTGCTTGTGTATTCCCCCTTGTCCCCGTTTTAAGTATCTAGGGATGCCGCACTAACGAGGCCTGAAGTCTGCCCTCACCCGCGCTACTTCTACAGTTGCATGCCTTGACTCACCACTGACCATCATTCTTTTTGTAGATTTTTCTTTTTACTAGGAGAGCTTTAGCTCTTAATGTAAGCGAGGTCTGTAATACTTTCAGAATGTCTCATGTTGCCTGTACCAGGCTCATTAGCCAGGGGGTGGGAATCTGTGGGGCTTCTTCCCCTTGATATTTTCTCCTTCTGTAATGCACTACCCACGAAAACAACCACCTGCACTGTCAATTGTTCCAGGATTTTGTCTAGAATATGTTGTCAGTCTTGAAAAGGCATTTTGGCGTGAGCATTGGGAACTCGGGTTACCCGAAGTCATGTAACCGAAAGAGTCCTGTCGTAAAGCACTAGCTTCTAGAGTGTTTTGGTGGTGAGAAACTCATTAAGCACTTCAAGATGGCACATTATCTGGCTACGCAGTGTGTGGCCTCTAAGAGCACCTCTACAAAGCCCTTGGCATGGAAGCTAAGCCAGCTTTTTTTAAAATCATCCATTGGAAAACACCCCGATTTCTGACTTTGTGAGAGGCAAAGCCAGATTGGCGAGCCAGGATGAAATGATTTACAAGGCTGTGTGCTAATAAGAACACCATACGATTATCGGCTCTACGGCTTTGCCAAGATTGCTTCACTTTACCGACTCTGGTGAAAGGCACTTGACGAAAAGAACTCGTACCACATTTGCCTTCTTTCACCGCCATCATTCATAGCTGTGCACATGCCGCCGACTTCATACCAATTCGACTGACGATCTTTCGAAGCTTAGAGTCCTATTGCTAATGCAGTGATATATAATTATTTGTAGTTTTTAATTCAAATTCGGTAATTATGAGATAAGCAGAAGTGAATGTGGATGAGGAATACAACTTGCTGCCCGTGGGGACTGAACACACAGCCTTATTACACGAAGCGTAGAAGAGCACACACACAAAAACATTACTGGAATATTTGTGGAGGCTGGCACAAGTAAGAAATACAAGCATCTTTCGCACAATGTGAGTGTAGACGGTTACAAAGTTGTGCACCTTAATAGGGAATCTGGGGTGCAGCCAGTGCTGATAATCAGCGTTGTGGCACAGAATGGCTTTGGCGAAGCACTAACGGAAGCTCCACTCACCCTTAGGCCTGCAGCATACTCCATAGTGTCAGTAACAGGGGCTCATTATGTCGGGTTTTTATGGCACAGAAGTGATGCGGTAGCAGCACTGGAACGAAGCATCGACTAACGAAACAACTGCTTTTGTAGAGGGAGCTCACCTGCAGGCACATATGCGTGCGTGGAAAGAGACGGTCTCGAGTGCTCACCCACAACTAAAGGTTTATCGCTGTGAAACTTGCACTACTTGAAAATGCATGCACAGCTGTACTGGTGGCAAAGGAGCAGGGAGCAAAAGAAAAAGGTAGGACATTAAAGCGGCAGGGCCTAAACCACTAGAGGCCCTAAGAATGTGCGCACGTTTTGATGACAAGTAAGAAAAACTTAATTTTTTGTCTCTTCCATAATTACATCTGTGGACAATCGTACATTTCTTATTTATTCAGTTTATATGTATTTATGTAGTGTTTTTATTTTTTTTTCCCCTGCATTTACAAGCTATAATTCAGTATATTCGATGTGTTTCTCTTAAGAAGTATGACATGTGCTTTAGTGTTTACTTTTCTGTGCAATTTAAGTGTTTATTTTTATATTGAAAAGCACAAAATGTACTGCCTTGCAGTATTGCTACCACAATTGCACATACTGTTTTTTTCTTTATGTATCGCGTCCACTGGCATGCTGTATGCCTTGCAAGGAGGGACCCAATCCCCTTCAAGTGAACGGAGTTTCACATTTTGTTCATGCCTCCTCCATTTTTGTTTTATTGCGATAGCAATTAGATGGACACTCTCGGCTGATTTTTGCCGTCGCCATCATGCCCCAGATATGTATATGTATGTATATATTGTAACACCAGGATTTGGTATTTACACTATTTATTGAGGGGCAAACTTGTGCCCAAAGCCAAAAGGAAACACAGAAAATTCGGAAGGAACCGAAAGTCCGCAGCTCTCACGAGCCTCTCCTTCGAACGCTGTCTTTCTCTTCTTCACGCGCGTTGGCTGCTCGGCTGAAGCTCGTGCGCATGCAGGGCCAGCCGGCGCATTGTGGCTGGCTTCATCTGTCGTAGCAGTGCCGTCTTCGTTTCGCTTCGTTTGCGACGCCTGTGTTGTACGAACTGATGGCAGTTTTCCGTGGCATTATTCCCC
Source organism: Rhipicephalus sanguineus (assembly GCF_013339695.2). Lineage (NCBI taxonomy): Eukaryota > Metazoa > Arthropoda > Arachnida > Ixodida > Ixodidae > Rhipicephalus > Rhipicephalus sanguineus. The sequence goes on along the minus strand of NC_051178.1, from coordinate 45,546,500 downwards.
CTCTCAAGACGCATCGCCCCGATGCGTGCGATGAGGCTGTATGCAGAGTTCCATTTGTGGGCGGGTTTCGAGGAACGAGTTGGTAGTACAGTGGGTGACTGGGGTGGCTAATCTTTGTGTCGGTCGTGGTATGGCTTCATGCGCACAACGTGTACGCGCTCAGTGGGATTGCGTCGTCGCGAAGGCGCCTGTCCTGCAGGCTTGACTTCATAAACCAGGTCACTCAGGCGCTGCACTACTTCATAGGGACCAAAATATCGGCAAATGAGTTTTTCAGACAGACCGCGTCGTCGTACTGGGGTCCATAACCACACTTTGTCGACAACGTCATACCGCGTTTCACGTCTTCCTTGGTTGTAGCGGTCGGCGTCGATCCGGTGTTGGCGATGTATTCGGTACCTTGCTAATTGGCGGGCTTCTTCCGCTCGTTGTAGAAAGTCGTCAAGATCAGGGGGGTAGTCATCTTGGTCTATCGGTAACATAGCGTCCAGTGTTGTGGCAACTTCACGACCGTAAACTAGTTGAAACGGGGCAACCTTGGTGGTCTCTTGTACGGCGGTGTTATAGGTGAAGGTGACGTAGGGTAAAATTTCGTCCCACTTTTTGTGCTCGACATCGACATACATAGATATCATGTCGGTTAGAGTTCTGTTGAGCCGTTCAGTCAAACCATTGCTTTGGGGATGATAGGCGGCGGTTTTTCTGTGAATAGTGTGAGTCATATTCAGCAGGCACTTCATAAGTTCCGCTATGAAGGCCGTTCCGCGATCAGTGATTACGACAGTTGGAGCGCCATGCCGGAGGACTATGCTGTTTACAAAAAACTGGGCCACTTCAGCCGCTGTTCCCCGTTGCAAGGAGTCTGTTTCGGCGTATCTGGTCAAGTAATCCGTCGCCACAACGATCCATTTCTTGCCGAGTGAAGAGGTCGGGAAGGGTCCAAGGAGGTCCATTCCAACTTGTTGGAACGGCGCTTTCGGCGGATCTATAGGTTGGAGGAGGCCAGCCGGTTTAATACTTGGTGTTTTTCGTCGTTGGCACTCACGGCATGTCTTAACATAGTGCTGTACTGAAGCTAATAGCTTGGGCCAATAATAATGCAGACTGATTCTAGCAAGCGTTCGAGTCACGCCCAAATGTCCAGATGTGGGCTCATCGTGGCACGCTCGTAGTATTTCTTGCCGCATAGTTGCAGGAACGTCAAGCAAGAACTTCTCACGGTTTGGCTTAAAGTTTCTCTTGTAAAGAACATTTCTTCGGAGGCAGAACGATGTGAGGCTTCGAGAAAATATACGAGGTATTCGTACATTGGCTCCTTCCAGGCGTTTAATGAGCGGGAGCAATTCTTCGTCTGCGCGTTGACATTCGGCTATTTTAGTAGTCTCGACAACCCCTACGAATGGAAAGTCATCTTCCTCTGATAGTGCTATGTCTGCAGGCGCCCGCGACAAACAGTCGGCATCGGTATGCTTCCTCCCAGAACGGTATACCACGGTGATATCATATTCCTGCAGTCTGAGGCTCCACCTTGCTAATCGTCCAGATGGGTCCTTGAGGTTCGCCAGCCAGCAAAGGGCATGATGATCGCTGACTGCCTTGAAAGGCCTACCGTATAGGTACGGCCGAAATTTACTGATGGCCCAGATGACGGCAAGGCATTCTTTTTCTGTGGCTGAATAGTTGGTGTCCGCTTTCGATAGAGTCCGGCTGGCGTAAGCTATCACTTTTTCTTCGCCATTCTGCCACTGTATTAGAATGGATCCAAGGCCGATGTTACTGGCGTCTGTGTGTATTTCTGTGTCAGCTGTCTCGTCAAAATGGGAAAGAATTGGGGGCTTTTCCAGTCGTTTTCTTAATTCGTCGAAGGCGCTTTGTTGCTCGTTTTGCCACTGGAAGGGCACATCTTCTCATATGTTTCGTTAAGGGTTCTGCGATCTTCGAGAAATTTTGGACAAATCGTCTATAATAAGCGCATAGACCAAGAAACCTCCGTACTGACTTCTTATCTGTTGGCACCGGAAACCTTGCGACGGTGGCTGTCTTATCGGGATCAGGGCGAACACCTTGGGCGCTGACGACGTTCCCCAGAAATCGAAGTTCTTCGAAACCGAATTGACACTTCTCTGGCTTAATTGTCAAATCTGCCGAACGGATTGCCTCTAACACTGACCGCAGACGCTTGATGTGCTCGTCGAATGTAGCGGCAAAGATGATCACGTCGTCTAGGTACACTAAACAACACTGCCACTTCAATCCGGAAAGTACAGTGTCCATCATTCGCTGGAACGTTGCAGGTGCACAACAGAGACCAAATGGGAGAGCCTTAAATTCATAGAGTCCATCCGGGGTAACAAATGCAGTCTTCTCGCGATCGCGTTCATCAACTTCGATTTGCCAGTATCCGCTTTTCAGATCCAGTGATGAGAAAAACTTGGCACACCGAAGTCGATCTAACGTGTCGTCGATGCGTGGAAGGGGATATACATCCCGCTTAGTCACAGCATTCAGTTTCCGGTAGTCGACACAAAACCGCAGCGTGTTGTCCTTTTTCTTGACAAGCACCACGGGGGATGCCCACGGACTGTTAGAAGGCTGGATAACATCATCTTCAAGCATCTCCCGTACCTGATTCTTGATCACCTCCCTTTCCTTTGGTGAAACACGATATGGATGCTGGCATACCGGCCTGGTTGTCTCGTCCGTTATGATCCTGTGTTTGGCAATGCTCGTGCGCCGTACCTTTGAGCTATTGGAGAAGCAGGTGCCAAATTCCCGTACGAGGTCATATAACTGTCGCCGTTGAATTTCTGAAAGCTGTGGATTGACAGATATTACGTCGCAGACGTCAGGTGTTGATTTTACATCCACTGACGTTGTTTCGAGACTGCATATTTCTGTCGCTGCACAGAACTCATGGAGAAAGGCTATGGTTGTCTCCTTCGCGATATGCTGGAATTCGTTCCCGAAATTTGTCAGGAGGATATCTGCGCACCCGTTTCGCAACTGAACAATTCCTCGTGCCACACAAATGCTTTTTTTCAGGAAAACGTCCATGTTGCTGTCAGCCACACCTTCGCAGTCATTAAATGTATCATTCCTGACGAGAACCATTACACTGCTTCGTGGCGGTACGGTCACATCATCATCGACGACGCGTAGTGGAGTGGTGTATCATTCGTCTGCTTCTGCTACCTTTATAGCATGTTCCGTCGAAAATGATACGCTTGACCTTTGTAAGTTGATAATGGCACCATTATCTTGTAAGAAATCCATTCCCAGTATAACTTCCCTCGAACACACGGGCAGGACGACGAAGTCATTGACGTAAGTGAAGCCCCGTATCCCAACTCCTGCGGTGCACCTGCCGAGAGGCGTTCTAAGGTGACCGCCTGCAGTACGCACTTGAGGTCCAATCCATTCGGTTAAGACTTTCTTTAGTTTCTTCGCTAAGTCGTAACTGATCACAGAGTAATCCGCACCGGTATCGATTAAAGCATTGAGCTCTAGTCCGTCAATTGCCAGCGGCAAGTCTGAAGTTATTTTCTCGCTACTGTACTTCTTTACCTGTAAACAGTCGTCGTCGTCATGCTGATATTGCAGTGGAGGATCTTCACATGTCTGATCGCCAGCGGCCTTGCCTCCACAGGTCGCGGTCTTCAGTTTCCCGGGGTTGGGCTAGGCGAACGATGCCTGGGCGCGCTTGAGAAGGGATGTGGGCTGGGCGAGCGGTGGCACATAGGGGATAGCGAGCGTGGCTGATGACGATGAGGCAGGTCAAAGTTCTGACGCGAGCATAGGTATTCTTCGATGTCGGACGGTCTTTCGCCGTTTCGAGGACACGGTACATTGATGGCGAATCCCCTAAGACCAGCCTGACGGTATCGGCAAAATCGGTACAAGTGACCAGCCTTTCCACAGTGGAAGCATAGGGGCCTCCGTTCGGCGTCTCGCCATACGTCACTTTTCCGAGGCCTTGTTTCTGCCACGCGAGGTGGACTGCGTGCTGCCTCTACCATATGGGGCGAACTGCGTGTTGTCTGTGCGTAGGTACTTGGCGTTTCGATCGGCGCACAGTGGACAGCAGGTCGCCTGAGCACCTCAGAGTACGTTACCGCGCGTCGTGTCGGTATTGAATCACTCTGCGGCTCCCGTATGGCGTGCCTAATTTCTTCTCGCACAACATCAGCAATAGACAGCTCCGGTGAAACATCGGGTGACTGCAGCTTGCGTAGCTCCTCCCTGACTACCGACCGGACGAGCTCCCGCAGGGTGTCCAGGTTATCCGCAACGCCTGCCGAGTAGACTCCAGCTGATGTACAGGCTACGTCGCGATTGTACTGCCGGGCTCTCTGATGCAGCGTCGTTTCGATGGTTGTTGCTTCCGACCGAAACTCCGCAACTGTGTGAGGCGGATTGCGAACAAGTCCCGCGAACAGCTCTTGTTTTACCCCATGCATGAGATGGCGCACCTTCTTGTCTTCGGTCATGCTGGGATAAGCTCGTTTGAACAGCCGGGACATGTCTTCTATGTACATCGCAACAGTCTCGTTGGTGCGTTGGTTCCATGTACGAAGAGCTGCTTCTGCCTTTTCCCGGCGATCACTGTTACCGAACGTACACAGTAGCTGTCGCCGAAACTCTTCCCAAGACGTTAGGGATGCCTCGTGGTTTTCGTACCACACTCGTGCAGAGTCTTCCAGAGCAACGTAGACGTTGCGCAGCTTGCGTTCTTCGTTCCATTGGTTGATATTTGCCACTCTCTCGAAGTGGTCTAACCAGTCTTCGGCGTCCTTGAACGAGTCGCTGTGGAATACCTTAGGTATGACAGGTTGGCTCACGATGAGCTGCGACGGTATAACTTGGCTGGTCATGGTGGTGGTGTCGCTTGTCTCAGTCGCCGGTACTCTTGAAGCAGCGGGAAGGGGTCCGAATTCTGGTGAATCTCCTCGAATACGGCGGCTGGCCCATTGGTGCACCGGTGTAAGCTCCACGGCTTCCGGTTGATCAGGGCTTGGGCTGCGCTCTCTGGGGCTCGGAATCATCTACCCAGCACCTCCACCAGAAATGTAACACCAGTCTCCACAAGGATTTGGTATTTACACTATTTTTTGAGGGGCGAACTTGTGCCCAAAGCCAAAAGGAAACACCGAAAATTCGGAAGGAACCGAAAGTCCGCAGCTCTCACGAGCCTCTCCTTCGAACGCCGTCTTTCTCTTCTTCACGCGCGTTGGCTGCTCGACCGAAGCTCGTGCGCATGCAGGGCCAGCCGGCGCATTGTGGCTGGCTTCATCTGTCGTAGCAGTGCCGTCTTCGTTTCGCTTCGTTTGCGACGCCTGCGTTGTACGAACTGATGGCAGTTTTCCGTGGCAATATATAAAAAAGGCACAAAGAAAAAGTACCCGACCGCGGATTCGGACCAGCAACCCTCTCGCTCCCCAGCGCACTGCGCTAGACAATTCAACCACACACCATGTATGCACCGGCGAAATAAGGGCGAGCTATTTATATACACTACGTACCGCTGGTGGTAAGCAAATCTCGGAGCGTGAGTATGTTTTCTATCACGCGACGCTCCTAATTTTCTTTGAATTTGAAAACTGCCCTTGCGACGCGCACAACAAAGTGGCCCTTTTCTGTACCCACTCGTGATGTGGAAGGGGAAAAAAAAACAAAGAATACCGGGCACACCTTGCATCAGACGCCCCCATGTGGCTGGAGACGCAGGGGGTCACTTCACGCGCCGCAGTTTAAAAGAAGAAGCAATTTCTAAGAGTGTCCGATTCTCCATTGTCGACACTTGCAGCACGTAGACAAAACAACTGTGACAGTTGTTAGTTCACAGTTGCCCTTTGCATGCCTATGCGTTCTTTTAGGGCGTCCTTCTTTATGCTTCAGCGGCGCGCTGCAAGTATTGAGCTGCTTCTGGTTCTTCTTGTTACATTTCAATTTCTTGCTATCTCATTCATTGCTTCGTCCTTGTGGCGAAACTGACTTTTTGTGTGTGCCAAGAAAAATAGAATAGAACTGAACTTAATTCAATGCAGCATCTACATAAATGATTTGGTTGCAGTTCCTTACTTAGACATGTACGTACGTGTTTCATAACAGGGATGCACTGCCCCCACAGCACTGGCCATGCTACAAGGAAATGGTGGCAAAATAAGGCACCAGTGAAGAAATGCACCATTGGCATGCCTGCATGGCACTATGGCATACTCTGGAATATAAGTAGTGCCATCTTTGCCACTTTCAAGGGTTCCATAGTATGTATCTTAGCATGATTGGTAATTGAAATTCCTCGTGGACAGAGAAAAAAATGCAGGGTAGGCGTAGGCGTTTTTGCTTCAACAAATGCCCAATTGATCTGTTTCGATGATAGTGTGACTCCTTTTGTGGTGACATACTTCTTTTTTCTGCTGAGGCATCCTTACAGATTGTTCAGTGTTTTCGGATTATTTACAGCCATCTTCACCACTAATGTAGAACAGTGTTCACATCCTAGTATTGCACTGTTACCAAGTTCTTGTCTGTTAAGTGCCCATTATTGAGTGTTTGTTATAAGAAGCATAAATAGAACATTGGGCCCAACTGCCTGCAAATTGACACGGAAACCTTTCTTGCCATGCAGGCCAAGCATGCAGGCGTGTTTGCACTGCAGGGGCGCAGGCCCCGCATGGAGGACCGCTTCTGCATTCTGAGCAATGAGGAGCACGATCTTCACCTTTACGGAGTCTTCGATGGCCATGGCGGAGAGGTAAGTCAACGGTTGTGACGATGTGCTTCGATTGCAGTCGCTGCTATTGCCAACTTAGATACCACGCAAGGAGTCGCACACAAACCTTGATAGAGTGAAGGTGAATGCACAAATCGTTCAACACATAAACTCGGAACATTTCTCATTGAAGTCAGCATGTGATAGTCGCATACTTATAGAGAATATTGACTGCAATGTAGATGTTGCCGTGTTGGATGTAATTTCGTCGTAACATAGTTAAGCTGTTTCTCTTGGAGGGCCCCTCATTTTAAACCCTGCTCAAAATTTCAGCTATGCATTGGAAGTTGTGTAAATTTAGTACACCAGCGAGGGAGCATAGACTGCCGACCCGAAACTTGTTGGTTCGATGCCAGCCATGGCGGTCACATGTTACGAGGCAAAATGCCAGACGCTCGTACACTTAGATTTAGGTGTACGTGGAAATACCTCAGGGGTTCGAGATTTTCAGAGCCCTCTGCCTCATAATTGCATCGTAGTTTTGGCAAGTAAAACTCCAAAAATTATTATTAAGGGCGAATATACTGCGAAAGGCTTTTTAATGGATTTTGTAATAGCCCAAATGATAAGCCAACGAAACGTTGTGGTGTAATTGGGCAAGGAGGCTTTATATCAACCATCCAGCTGCAGACCTCATGTGCCTTCACCCATATCAGAGCCAAGAGCGCATGTGAAGTTTATTCCACTCCCTCAACCACCTCGTTCAATGCAAAGTATCCTTTAGCAACCTCTGCAGATATTTTGCTGCCAGCTGTGCCGAATTCCCCACATAGCCTCAGGATTTAAACTTGTATTTGTTTCTTCTTCTGTATACCTTCATTGCCTTCTTCGCACACTTTTGTGCTCAAAGAGTAAAATATTGATAAGAAATTAGGGCAGCTTCGCAGTGGTGCTGCCAAGGTTGAAGGAAGAGCGGAGCTGCGCGGCCTTCCTTGACCAGCCAAGCCTAGCCTAGAGATAGCCACTCAAGCTGAGATATAGCCACATGAACATACATAGGGTCAGTTATTGAGCCTGGGAAAGCAGAGTTGAGGCTCTCTCTCTATTTATTGCTCTCTTTCTCTGCGTTTCTCTCTCTCTTCCTCTTTCTCTCTATCTTTTAACACGAAAGTGTTTTATGACGGGGTCCACCACGGCTCCGCTGACGTATTTCCGTCATGGATATGACGTTCTAAAATATACACTAACAGATGGCAAAGAAAAAAAAACTAGAAGAAAAAGTTCCATCACCGGGACTCGAACCTACAACCCCTCGCTCCGCAGTGCGAACCAACTCGGCCACATACGGCACGTTCTTAAGCATACTAACGGCAAGCTATTTATATACACCAATTACCGTTTGTGGTACTCTTGAGATCGGTGACACTTCAGCGTGTTTTTGTTATCACTAGTGAGATGGCGCAAAAGGTTCAAAGAGCGTGCTTGTGTGCGGGTGCTTATCTGATGGGGTGTGGTTTGTACGTCTTGTGCTCTCACCGCAAGTTTGCGTTGAAGTTACATAGAGCACGAAGGTCACTTTGCTCACTGCAGTAGCCGCTTTTGCGAAAGGAGTGTGCTGCTAACACACAAACAAGTTACAACTGTGACAGTTAGTTTGCGCTCATCCTGTGTATACTTGTGCGTTCGTTTCGTGCGACCTCCTTTGTGTTTGAGCAGCGCGCTTTAACTGTCGAGCTGTGACAGTTGTTAGTTCGCGCTCATCCTGTGTATGTTCTTTTTATGCGTCCTTTCTGCACGAGCAGCAAGATTCGAGCTGCTTGCAGTTCTGCGTGTGACATTACAATTTGTTGCTATAGCATTCATTCCTTTGCCCTTGTGCCAAAACAATGCACAACATACATTCAATTATGTCTTTGAAGAGACGTTTCACTTTCGTGTTATACCGATTCCTATGACAGAGGGATCTGCCATGTTTTTTTTTCTTGCTCTCTCGCCCGTAGCACCGCGTTCATACGGTTCCCATAAATGCTTGTCCGGCTAGCGTGCCTGTATACATAGCAGAGTGGTTTCGACGCTCGCCTTTGGACCGTGGGTACCCGGGTTCGAATTTCACCTCGCCAAGAAATTTTATTTTGTTTTATTTATTTCTCCTCTTCCTCCTTTCCAATCCTCCTTTTCATCCTCCAGCGTGTTGCTAGGCGACGCATGGTGACATCGCCATTCAGTGAGGTTTTTCTGGGCACACCGAACGGCCTAAGCTCCAGCTTAAACAGCCTCACTGTTAAAACACATCTAAACATGTATTTGTAGGTACAACTACAAGCACAATATAGACTGTGTGCATCATATACAGACAGATACCGAAGTAATAGTCTATCAACAGAAGTAAACTGAGCATTAAATATCCCAGAAAAACACATACAGTAGAACCCCGCTGATACGTTTTTGAAGGGACCGTAGGAAATAAACGTAAGAAACGGGAAACGTAAAAGCCGAAAGACAGGAAAAACGGCAAAATATTTAGTGGTACAGAATTTTATTTCAATTCTTACGAGCAGCTCGAAAATTGGCGCGCTCAGCCGCGATCTAGTCGATGGATAGAAACGCGGAGCTTAGGACGGCCTCATCCACAGAAATGTAATCAACGTATGTGATTTTTTTAACACCAACAGCTGTAGGCATGAAAGAACTAAGCACACGCAATCACGACCGGCGCGGCGAGTCCGACCGCGAACCGCACGCACGACCATGCGAGCTCCAACCAGCTCGAACTCCTCCCGTTCTCCGACAAATAACGATGATGATGAGTCTACGCCAACGCGATGGCAGAAGTGAATGCCAATCTCGAAGGCCTTGCTTTCGCAAGCAATTACGTCATACACGCCATGTTTGTGCAATGCAAATCTCAGAGGCTATGCTTTTGCCAATAGTAAATGCCAATCTCGAAGGCCTTGCTTTCGCGAGCAGTTACGTCATAGACGCCATCTTTGCAATTCGAATCTCGAAGGCCATGCTTTTGTTTGCATCAATTGAAAGATTCTGTTGCTTGCCCCTCTCATGCGGCTAATATTACGGTCAAACGAGGCCAAGCTGCGTGAAAATGCACCATGGCCGCTCTCTTTGGTAGTCACTCGGTCGGCTCCGGGCGCACTTCGCGACGTATCATACGGGAACGGTCCGACAGTTATGACGTAACAGCGGGGTTCCCAATACATTGTATCCTATGGGAGCTATGCCGGGACCGGCGGAAAACGACGTAACAGCCGGGAAAACGCAGCAGTGAGGAACGTAACAGCGGGGTTCTACTGTATAGTGCACAGCACGACAGCTGTAGTTCACGAAAGCGAACACAGTGAAAAAAATGAGATCTAATTATTAAATACATTTACTGAGTCATCTGATGTAGCTTCATTATATTATTGTTGTAGAGAAGAAAGAGTATTACTAATTGTTTGTTCTGCAATTATATATTGTCACGTGGTTATGCCAGTGAAGAAGGCTGCATCCAGATTGGTAAGCACTGAACTCTCTATTGGGCCAACTTGTGCCTAGCAAAAGAAATAACTGTCAAAACAGTGATTGCAGCTAGGGCGGTCATCGATTGTGAAAAATTTAATTCTTCGATGAAGCACATCGACCTTTATATGTGCGTCATGGTACGTTTCATTGTTATCGGTGCTGCTCGCGTAAGTTCCTAAACATACTGAGCTGTTTGCATCATTCATGCAATCCAATGAGAACGTTCGAAAACATGCGAGAAGGTTCTGGTGCTGCATGCACTTTTACTGTATGTATTAGCAGTTCTTGTGTTTCAGGAGCCCCACCACAGTGGTCTAGTGGTTACGGCGCTCGACTACTGACCCGAAGGTCGCGGGATCGAATCCCGGCCGCGGTGGCTGCATTTCAGTAGAGGCGAAGAGCTAGATCGAGGCCCGTGTGCTTAGATTTAGGTGCACGTTAAAGAACCCCAGGTGGTCGAAATTTCCGGAGCAATCCACTACGGCGTCCCTCATAATCATATTACGGTTTTGGGAAGTTAAACCCCAGATATTATTATTATTATATTGTGCTTCAGGATGTTTCTTCCTTCTGATTATTATGCATTTATTCATGATGCAGATGTGCCAGAAGAAATTTGTCATATGACAAATGGCGAACTACTGTAACTTTATTCTGTCTTGTATCACCAGTGCCAAAGCTTACCATAGTATTGAAAATTATGTGACAGAATCAATTACTCGTAAGTGTTAAACACTAATCTGATCTAACCTCAAACAACCCAGGCACTCCATGGTGTTTTAATTTAGTTATTATCACTCAGAATGTCGCAAATGTAAAAAAAAAACCATCATGTGCTTAGATGCTGCTGCTCTTTCACGTATGTAGATAATGTAACTGTCGTCGTGTTGTCCTAAAGGACATTTTTTTTTCCCTACTGAACACACAGGCGATGATGTAACAGGTGGCAAGTTGACATGTTGACTCTGCATTTTGAATTCTTGCTCATGGCATTCTAAGCACTTCACAGGTTTCTGTTACCTGCAATAACTGAATGACCTGAAATCTAGACAGAATTTGTACCAATTTTCTTGAAGATAGCAACACTATGATTAAACGACTTCTGCACAATTGTGCAGTCATCTTAATCCATACCTTTAATGAACAGTTTATGCAATCATTTCCAGGTCAGATTGCAAAGGAAGTGAAGGCAGTGTGCAGTGCTTTAAGATGGCAGGAATCTCGAGAGGCTAAGGGAAGATAGTGCAGCTACCCTGCTGCGAATGTGAATCACAAGGTGCAGCGAAAGAGGCAACAATTAACTTAAGTTCTCCTAATGATTGTTTGCTCAACTGGTCGCCTTAGAGTGCTGTAGTGCATTCTAGTGGTTGGTTGATGTTGATTGCTGAGGACATATTTACCTGGTTCATTCGAAGGGTCATTCTCTCGTTCGCAGTGTTCTAAGGCACTGTGGTATCCAACAAGGGGGCATGACTGAAACATGCGACATAATCGCCATCACAGGGTTCATTCAGTTGGACCGTGCAGCCCAAGCAGGGTTTTCCTGGATTCACTCTTGCACTTTGTATTGGTGGTGAGTCATAATTCAGTAGGAACCAGTGAAATGCACCATTAGTGGGAGACCAGTGGTCTAAGGTCTCTGTACCCTGCTCATGGTGACTTGCCAGAGTGAAGGCAGCACGATGAACGGAGCAGTGACACGTGCACCACGTCATGCTGCAGGTGGCATCAGAGTTTGCTGAGCAGCACCTGTTCTCCTCGTTGATGCCCAAGCTTGCAGAGGCCGTGCAGCGACAGCGGCACCAAGCTGGTGCTGACGCAGTTCCACAGTTGCTGTCTGAATTCTCACAGCTACTGACTGATGAGATTCTGCAGCTGGACACGAATCTCCTGGCCATTTTGAAGAGTCGCCACGACCTATCGGGTGTGTAATGTCTTTTAATAGCTGTTTGCATTCATCATCACAAGTGCGTAGCTTTGCCTGTGCTGGAAACAAGGTCCTCTTTTCCTACAAAGAGGACTTGTTTAGTTGGGGTTCGTCAATTAGGGAGCCATTAAGGAGAAAAGCTATTTTTCTGATGCATTGGTAAATCACTCTTTGACAATGCTGAAATCACCACTTGCCGTAACAAGGCACTTGGCAAGCGAGGAAACGTTAAAAAAATGAAAATGCACGTGGCGATGCATCTTCGAATTCCTGCACCAATTGCCTTGACATCTTATATTGTCACAATGTCTAGTAAGGCCTGCTTAAGTACTGAAGTGGTAAAAATCAAGTCCACTGTCATTTGAGGGGGCTAGAGACTTAGTGAGCCAAGTTTCATTGAATTTTATTGAGACAGTGTGGCCAAAATGCACAAAAAACTACACACGTAAAATCCATGACATCACGCTGACGTTTATACGCAGGGATTTCAGCACAAAATTAAAAAAAAAAGAAACCTTGGCATTGTTTCCCTTGTGGTGGTGAAAGTAACGACAGTTGAATTCTCAAAGAATAATTTATAAGTGTAAACTGATTCATTGTTTCAGTGTAGTGTACCTTTAAGATGGCTCGGTGGATGTTTCAAGGAGCTGCGAACAAAAGTTTAACCCTTTCACTGCCGGGGTTTTTTTTTCTTTTTTTTTTTGCAGTGCTGCACACTTCATGCCGGGATTTTTTTTTCTGCATGATATGCAGAAATTTTCTGTTTGCTATGCAGTAGCATGCTGTCGAGGACATCTAAACATTTTTGTAGGTAGGGAATTATCAAAATGAAAGTATCGCTCACTAGAATGAAATAATTAACGAAGTAGTTAACTTTTAATAAATAGTTACTTGTTAATTCAAAGCCGCTGAGGCACTAATTATCCATTTTATTTGGAGGCCAAATTAGTCAAGAGCTCCTGAATTTCTTCTTCTGTTAAATAGCGCACGTGGCACGCTAACTCGCCATGGCTGCGCTGCTGAGGCGCTGGCAAAGAGACGCGAGCCAACGCTGATGTGGACGCATGGGCTCCATCTTATGTCAGGAGTTTTCTTACAAGTTATATTTGTTTACATGTTCTCTCCATAGACGGCGGCACACACCTGCATTATTTTTTTTAGAAGAGTTGTCTCACAAGTGGCAGGGAGCGGTTTAAAAAGGCAAAACGAGTATACTCGGGATTGGCAGTGAAAGGGTTACAGACCATGGTAAGAGCAACAAGCATTGTATACTATAGTACAGCCATGCAACTTGCAGGTGGGCTTCGGCACTTTATTTCCAGAAAATATGGCATGCATATTTTTTATTTGTTCTGAATTTTTTTGTTGGTGCATCTTTTCTGCACTGATAGCAAGCAGTGTTGTGCCTCGTGAGTGTGATGGAATCTTCTTAATTACAAATTGTCTGTTGTGCCAAATTAACTAAACTGGGGCCACTCAAGCCTCAGTGCGGCTCTCCGACTTGCTCTCCTCTTCACAGCATGTCTTTCTGAGAAAGGAACTGTTGTTCTAGGCTCCACACTGCTGGTGGCGCTGGTACATGGCCATCACTTGTTGGTAGCCAACGTGGGCGACTCTCGAGGGGTGCTGGCTGATCGGCGGGGACAGGCCCTGCCTCTCTCCTTCGACCACAAGCCACAACAGGTGAGCCAGTCAACATCTGTTCGTGATTGTCCTGTGGCAACTCGGAGGAAAGAGGGAAGATTGATCAAGGGCTCATTTCGTTTGCTAGACGCAGCCTAATGAAACCAACAGACAATGGAGCTATGTAAGGTATAGATAGGGGAGATTACTTGTATGTTCTAAAGGAGTACTTACACAAATTTTTCAAGGCAAGATAACTTGTGGGACAGATTTGTGTGGACAAATATCAACAGATAATATAGCCTAGAACAACATGTACAGGGTGTTTGTTTTTTTAGACAATACAGATATTTAATAAAAATTCTATAGTCTGTGTCCAGATAAGATTGAACATGAGGTCCCGGTCACCATTCCCGATTTTGATGAAATTTACTGTAGGCCTAGGCATTAGACCCAGGACAATGGTTTCCAAGTTAGTTTTGCGAAAAAAATTTAGTTCGCCTGAAAAAAATATACCAGGTGTCCCAGCTATCTTTAGCCAAGGGTTAAAAAATACAATATTAGAGGCAGGCGAGTGAAATCAGTTGCAAAATTGCTGACAGCCACCTAGTGCACTCCAGACAACTTTTTGTTTTGTAATTAATTCATTTGTTAATTAGGATTATTTAACTAAATTGCTAAATATTGACTTTAGGCAAGAAATACGACTTGCAAAGTTCTAGAGCGTCTTCAGAAACCCCCATTGCATTATTTGCGATAAAGAAAGTCTCACGTATACCATTTTTTCCAAGCTGCAAAAAAAGCCCGCGACCTACAAAAAAGACCACGTGACTAGCGCATTCACGTGCAGCGAAGGTGATTCTCTCAGCCGTGGTATGGGCGAACGAAATTAGCTGCAGCCGTGACTCACCGGGTCCGTTGTAGCAGTAGGCCGACAAGTTGGCGGTGGTTTCTTGGCCCGCGTCAACCAGTTGGCGCGTGACGGTGCAAGTTGTAGCAAGTGCCAAATTAATAAATGGCCTTTTTGAGAAAGCTATTTCCAAACTTCAGCGTTTTTTGGTAAATCTCCGCCAATAATAAAAATTTTAAATACCAGTGTCTCCCCTTAATGTTTGCGTGTGATGGGTGGTGCCTATCTGTTTCTTTCTTAAAGGGGTCATGAAGCACCCCTTGGGCTTGTTGAAAAAACACAACCTGCGGAAAGCTGACACGGCTATGAACTGCTCTGCAAAATATTACAGTCGTGCGCGCCGCGTAAAGGCCACAAGCGGAGCGCGAAGTTGCCGTTTCCCCAGGCACCCTCTTTTCAAACAGAGGCCGGTTCTCACTCTCGTCGGTGGGTGGGGCGTCTGCATGTGTACGTCGCGGAGACATAGCATGCTTATTGGCCGATAGCCGGATGAGATGCGCTTCTTGCCATGGGGTGCCGCCACTTGCCCGCGCCGCACTCCTCAGTCTGCTAACTTTACACGGTAGCCGCACTCGCGCATGCGAATCACAGTGGGAGAGCGATTGCGTTTCATGACACGCGTTGACGTAACTTCTTACCCCCGTTTCATCCCTCCCTGTCTAGCTTCCAGTGCGCTCGTCGGCACGAGAAAAGAGAGAAGCGCTGAGAGCGTGCGCCAAACCCCGTAACTCCGCTGATTCTTGACGGATTCGAGAAATTTTTGCGGCAATCGATTCAGGAGGCAGTAAACTCCGATAATGAGGTCATTAGATCACTACTTGAAAAAGTGGTTCATGACCCCTTTAAATGATAAAGAGGCGCAAAAAACTGCCTTCAAGAAGCGCCGCAGTGGCCGCCCCTGAGTTTTGTGCTTCCCAGACAAAGAAGAGGTTGATATTGCGGTTGTCTTATGCACAGTTCGAAAGAAACGGATAAGCACCAAACACTACGCGCAAAAGTAAGGCGATGCGCGGGCACAAGTCAGATGACTTGCAGCTTCTCACGAAAACATACGGCCACAGCGCACCGTCATTCAAATTTAGTCACTCCCATGTGATGGGTAGTTCCGGTCTGACGTAGCAGAACGGTCGCGCTTTGTGCTTGCCTTGGGTGATCATTTTCGATTTTGCCCATGAAATTCGATGACGAATATCTCGAACGGCATGAACTTTTGTGATTTCTAAAAAATTGTTACAGTATAACGTTGTTACAATGGATCAGCTTACAACAGACATTCGGATACTACAGACCAATTTGCAGCGTTATGCCAACCTCCCTATCTGTTCCACTGATTGAGTTTTGTTTACAACGGATTCTGGTACAATGGATATTCAGATATAATTGACTAAAATGTGAGGCCAGCAAGGTGGCCAGGACCCCTTTACAGCGTACTTTACTACCACGGACATTCCAAATTCGATAACTTCCGACTTCAAATCTCTCTTCACATACTTTCGGGATGGGAACAGCGCGCTGGGTATCGACATACCGATTTAAGAACAAAGGCCGCCAATCTCCGATCTGTCAGTGATCAGTTATGCCTAGCCGCAGTGACAAAAATTCAGCGCGCAGCCTGCTTGGTCTTGCGTTTTGGGGTGCCGATGCGCGAAATTGCTAGCAGTTGCCACCGCTGCTGCGAGCGGTCGCTGCACGGTGAGCTTGGCGTTGGGTACGCTGCCAAAGCGTAAAATGCCCTTCCGGGGTTCCGAGGAGCCAGCGGGTGATGTGATTCGTTGTTTGCGACAGAGCACATTGTGGCTTCTTCACTTTCTCATGTCCCCTAGCACGATGTTCTTGCCCGCAAAGTTCGGATTCGTCCAAGAAGAGGTCTTGGAATATGTCTAAGACCTGTGAAAAGAAGGCTGTGTCATTTCGCACGAAATGATCAGGACGCATGCACAAGCCACAGCCAGGAAGCATGGCCTCGCCACCACTGCTTTCAAAGTGAATAATGGGTGGACAACACGCTTCATGCGGTGCAGCGGACTGTGCTTGAGGATGCGCACATCATCAGCGACCGCCTGTGGCGGGACTGAGAATTTCTTCTTTCACAAATCGGGAATGCGGACCACACGCTGCTCAATTTTGACATGCCGGTGAGCAGTCAATGAGAGAGGAGCACGCAGCATACTCGTTAAAATGATGGGCGCCGAGTAGCAGTGTTTCACGGTAATGCTGGCTATCACGACAGACTGCAGGAAGTTGCCACCATATGTTATCTTCAAACGGAAAACCGTAATGAAGGCCAACTTCCCAGCTAGCATACACATACGAGCCCAAGAGAAAGGAGGAATATCGTCCGACCTGATGGCTGATTGGGTCCGGACTGTCTGGGGACAGCAACCTGGCGTCCTGCTTCTCCCGTCTCTCCTTGTGCTCGACAGTTTTTGCGGCCCCCTGGGAGAGAATGTACGCCAGGAACTGTAGGAGCTGCGCACTGAGATTGCCATCATTCCAGGTGAACTCACTTTGGTGCTGCAACCCCTTGATGTTAGTCTGAACAAGCCATTCAAAGACGGTGTGCGCCACTTGTACACAGACTGGATGGCCCATGGAGGGCAGAGCCTGACACCGACTGGCAAGATTAAGAGGCTGTCCGTTGAGCTGGTGTGCTCCTGGACCTTGCCAGCTGATTTGACGTGAAGAGTTTCAAGAAGACTGGAATTGCAAATGCGCTGGACGGCAGCGAGGACGACCAGTTGTGGGAGCAAGATGTCAAAGTGGCCAGCAGACGACGTACTCATTCCAGGTCATTCTAATGTGCCTAATTACTTTGTAACTCTCTCAGTTTAGGCAAACTGGGGCTCCCAAAATGGCACATGGAATTCAAAAACTACACATTGTACTAGGGAACAAATTGCATATTTGAAATCAGCACACAAATATACATAAACTCAGCGAGTTTGATTTAAATTGGTAAAGAATTGTAAAAAAAGTTTTCAGGCGCAGTGTCCCCCCTTAATGCCTCGTTGATCATTTCTCTTCATTTTCTTCCAGCTGAAGGAGCACAAGCGCATTCGTGAAGCCGGTGGCTTCATCACCTTCAATGGCGTATGGCGAGTGGCCGGTGTGCTGGCGACTTCACGTGCACTGGGCGACTACCCACTCAAGGAGCGTCGTCTGCTGGTAGCTCAGCCCGACGTGCTCACCTTCGACTTGTCCGCAGGGAACGGCGGAGGTGCCGCCTGTGCTGTGCTCGCCTCGGATGGCCTGTGGGACGCATTGAGCAACGAGCAGGCGGCCTCGTTGGCGTTGCAGTACCTCGACGAACCGCTCTGCGGAGCCCGAGAACTGGTCGTGCGGGCATTCAACGCGGGGTCCCTAGATAACATCACGGCCCTCATCGTTGACTTGCGTGGCCGGTCGGCGAGAAACACTACGATCGGTGAATGACGCTTCTACATGCCGTCGTGCACCATCTGCCGCGCAACCAGCATGCTGAAGTCTCAAGACGCCCACTGCATTGGCATTTTTCAGCTCCAAGCATTTTTACAGTTGGAGTAACCCTTGTTCAGACAACACAAGAGTCATCTGCAAGAATTTGCATGTGCAGCCTAAGCAAGCAGCCGGTGTTTGGCTTTGTATTGACCTTGAAATATGTTTGTGGTCACTTCTGCCATATGCTTTTTTTTTTGTCTTTAGAAAGTCAGGTTGAAACGTACCGAACCCCACCTGTACATACTTACTTGTTGGCTGCTCATGGTTTCCAGTGAAGGTTGTTGGCTTTTAGTGACTAGTAGCTGAGCATTTTCCTGCTGTTTGAGAATGCAGGAGTGTTGTACATAGTGTTGATCCTTCCTGTACATAATTCTTGGTGCTTTAATAAGTCTGTTCGGCATGTTTGTAATCGCATTATTGTGCAACAATGATTTCACGAGCTCCTGCGTTCGACTGTCAACTCGGTTGGCCACCGAATCTGCATATTTTAGTGTTTGCAGAATTGTTGACGCTTAAAGCTGAGCAAGCTTCAAAAGGCCGTACCACTTGCACCATGTGTTTTTCGTTGTTGGATTGTTATTTATTTAGAATTATGACAACTTTTATTCGTGAAGAGAAAAATTTTACCCTCGCTTTCACAAAACCATTTTAGGGCTTCAGGGCCAGTGCACTGGTCATTTCTGAGCGTTTATTATCTCCATTTTCGTGCGCTCTTAAAGTGTCCTTGAAACGGTTTTTTAACTTATGCTGACACCTAATCATTTCTGGGGTTTTACATACCAAAACCACGATATGAGGCACACCATAGAAGAGGAAAGATAGGGTGCAGAAAACCCTGGCTTCTGTGACACAAGCTGACTTCATTTGCTGTTTACCATAAGTCTAGTAGTAAATTATGATTGCATGCTCTCTTTCTTTACTGTTTTCTTTAAGCAAAACAAATTGCAACGCATTTAAAATATTACAAACAACATTTATTCACAATTAAGCTTATATGTATGTTGAGATCAGTTGGATAACCTTCCGGCTCGGTCGCCTGTGTGACGTTGCTCACCCCTGGAACATGCCATGGGCAAAGGCTGTGGAAAGCTCTCTTGGGTTGGCCACTGCAATCTTCAGGAATTCGCAGATTTAAAGCCTCATAATAGATTTCACACTTTACGCAGAGAGCTTAAATCGGTCTTCTAGATCAAAAAAGACTTGATCCACCAGCTCAGTGCTTTTGTACAAAATGTCAAAACTGTTTCAGGGTCACTTTGAAGCACATACTTCTCAAACTGTGGAAGCTCTGGTTGTACACTTCAAATGATTTCTTGTGTGAACAAAAAAGTGTGGCCCCTTTTGTTCTGAAAAATTGCAGGGAGGCAGAATTGATCATTTAGTGAGTTAGCGATCATTAATTTTTGTAGTGACCCTGAAGGGCAGGGGATATGTTGCTTTCCTGTGTGTATGTGTTCTTTCATGCTGTTACAGAGGTAAGCAAGGATGCACTTTCATGTGAAGACCCTAGAATAATTACAGTACTGTAGTGTTTGACTCAAAATGACAAGCGATGCTCTGCACTGCTCCCTTTCTAAGGGTATTCATCTCTGTGTCAGTCTTAGTGGCGTGACAAAAATTTATTAACTTATTTTAAGTCAGCCCTTCTAAATGATGTTGGATGGCAACAAAAACTTCACTTTGCCACGAGTACTCCTGCAACCTGGTACAGTCCCCTACAACGTGGCTTTCTTTCCCTTTTTTGTGCTTCGTTTTTATCTAGTGCATCCTTGAATGTAGGAGGACTGTTCCTAATGCATGTTAACAGTGTCGTTAAGTCGTGACACCCTATTTGCTGTTGCTCAGCCAGCCTCTCATTGTTAACCATGTGGTCTACTTAGCCTCTCTTAAATTTTGAGGTGTCTATACTCACTTGTATGCCTAATTTATTGACCCGTAGAAAACTTGTCAATTCTCGTCTTTCTAGTCACCCTTTGTTTCTCTATGTTTAGTCTTTAGGTTTATTTATTGTACAACATTTATTATTTTACCTCTTTTGAATCAAAAGATCTGTGACTTGCCTTAGCTCTGCCTTGTGTCTCATGTGCCCTTTTCTCTGTGCTGTCCTATGCGCTGTGATTATGTAAGTTAAATACCAACTGGCCAACGTATTGCATTCTGCCTCGCACGGCCGCATGTTTGTGCTCGTCCACGGTTCCATTATTAAGGGAGTGCCACTGCACAGCTTTGTAAACTTTCAGCTTTCTGATTTCACTGACCAGTGTCCAACATGACGCTATATCCTCGATCGCTGTTTTTGGAATGAGCTTCCCAGGTGATGAAACGTTCATGTTGTACTAGCACTTTCATGTTTAGCATCAACCAGGCTTGCACGCATTACAGAAGAAAAGTAACCTACCGTAAAATCCCGAGCAAGTGCCCCCCCTACGGTGAAAGATAATCGGACAAGATTTGGAAGGGGGCCCTTGCTTGGTCGCGGACTAAAATTCAGTACGGCGGCGGAAGAGCCTCCAAGAAGAATGCACACCTGTGCTTCTGATGAAATGCTTTACTGAATACGCATGCATTTGCTGATTTTACCGAAACAAGGCCTTGTGTGAAACTTCACGTTTTATGACAAGGGGGCAAGACGTTCTTCAAATGTTACGACAATTTGTGACAACTCAGAATGCAACCCCGAGGCACCACACTGTAAATGTATTAAGAAATTGTACATATTTCTAAAGACTCTCAGAACTTGGGTTCCTAGGAACTGCTGCTGCAGGATTCTGTAGCGGAGAACAGGCTTTAAAAGAAAAAAGAAAAAAAAAGGCGAGAGGGGAGGGAAGGGGCTTGCTCGCAATTTTACGGTATGACAATTGCTTCCTTCAAAAGCGTAATGGACTGCAGTTACCAATTACTGCCGCAAGAAAGCAATTCTGAGTTCGTTATGAAGCACAGCGTTTTACAGCTGCTAGGTCTCTGATTGCTTGAACTAGGAGAAAGTTCTTTTGGCAGGGGTGCCGAACCACTGAGCTGACCATTGCTGTCGTGTGCCAGGGATTGCCTTATCCGAAAAACAACACCCCTCGTTGCACTAACTTGGGCATTCGTCATAGGAGTAACTGATTACATGTAACTCATTTCTCCAAAGGAGTAACTAAATTACAGTGATTAGAACTAGCAGACAAGAAAGGAAAGTACAGGGGATTTTATTTGTAGTAATTACGATGTAAATGTAAGTAAAGTAAAGTGGACAAAAGATAGCTTGTCGCCGGCAGGGACCGACCCTGCGACCTTCAAATAATGCGTCCAATGCTCTACCACTGAGCCACGACGGCAGTGATCTTCCCATCCACTTAATGGGGTATATATGTGCATTTAAATCTAGGACTGCTGGTCAGCTCGTCGGCTGCCAGCTCATAAAAAGATCTCGTGCTTCGTGACGCCAGCAGGCAGAAAAAGTGTGTTCCACACTTGCCGTCATGGTTGCGATTAGCGCTGACTAACACTCCTAGGTTTAAATGCGCATATATACCCCATAAAGTGGACGGGAGGATGACCGCCACCGTAGCTCAGTGGTAGAGCATCGGACGCCTTATTTGAAGGTCGCAGGTTTGGTCCCTGCAGGCAGCAAGTTATCTTTTCGTCCACATTACTTTGTTCACATTTGCATAGTAATGACTACAAATAGCATCCCCTATACTTTCCTTGGCTTTCTTATCTGTTAGTTCTAATAATGTTGTGTCTAGCAAAGAAAACGAGCCCTTAAAGATTGCCCTTCTTTCGTTCAAATTACAGTGAGCGTTGCCAAGTACAAAAGTATTTCATTAATAGCACAGAACTGCCAAAGATATAATTGATTATAAGCAATTAATTTCAGACAACATTGCTAACAACATAATGCCACAGCTGTGTAGGTATGGGCTTATAAAAAGAAAGGGGGATGCCAGAGTTTGCTCAGTGTGCTTTGCAGTGTAAGGCTTTCCCTACATACAAGCATTGTATGGTGCAAGCATTGTATTTCACTAAAACGCGGTTGCAGTGAATTGTCATAGTATATATAATGATGTAACTGTGAGGCGTTCCTCACTGATGTCAGTGCATAATGAATACTGTAGATGAAGATATTTTTGTTTTGGGTGTGAATTTGTTATAAAAAGGCTGTCGAAGAACCTGAACGGAAAGATGATATCGGTTAATGATTCAGAACAAAGCAATTCAAAGTAAAAGTGACAACAGTTGTTTCAGTCTATGTGCAGAGACTGATTTAATTGGATACTCGTCTAAGCGATTCTGGTGTATTGCTGTGGTTGTGCAGACAGCCAGGTTCTCGAACAAACGTGCAAAGTAGGTCACTTATGCAAAAAAAAAATTAAAGGGGCACCCGAGTCTCGTTAATTGCATTCAGCGTGAAAGCACGGCCTGTCTAGGTGGGACGACTATATCAACGTCCGTACCATGTGATGACAACGTCACTTGATCACTTGAGTTCTCTCACCATCGGGTGCACTGCATTTCTCGCTTCATGGGGCAGACAAACCTTTTCCATTAACAGCTACCCACCACTCAGTAAGCATGTGTTGTCCTTAGGTGGCCCACCAATTTCGCTGTCCCAGTTTTGGCAAAGCACTTCATTACTTCAGCAATCTCAACATATACCATATTTTCTCTTGTATAAGCCGTCCCTGCATATAACCCACACCCCTAACTCCGCAAAAAGAGAGAGAGAGAAAAAAAAGCAGTGCGTATAACCCCCACTTTTATAAATTTTAATTTAAAATTTGATTTAAAGTTTAATTTTTAAGCACATTTTTCCGTTTTTTGGTGCAAGTTATGTGCGAGAAAATACGGTATGTATCGATTCAAGATGACGCATGCAGCCATATTCTTTAACTCAACGATCTCTGCACTTTACACTAGCTCATCCATGATGTATTGCTCTTCTTTTTGTCATCAATTTCGGTGTGATCGTGCAGCAGATGTAATCCTGCCATGTCGCATCTGGTGTGCGCGTGCCAGATTAACCCTTTGTGCGACAGCGGGACACATGCGTCCCACTTTTCCGTCTCCTGAAAAAATTTTCTCCCACATCACCCTTTGCAATTAGCGCAATGCTAAGTCACTCATGTCTTACCTAAGTCTTCGTGAATCTCGAGAAAAATTCTTTTACTACGCTTTCGAAGGGCGGAAGTAGTGTTACAATGCGTTGAATTTTGGCCAGCTTTTTACGATAGCTTCTGAATTTTCCTCTTCTTCAGTAAGAAAGAACCTACCAATCCAAATGCCGGATAATTTCCTCTTTTTCTGGTTTTTCAGAGAGGCCACTTTAGCTTGCAGTCATCATGTGTTTTTGTAAATTTGCACAATAACTTGACCGATGAATGCGTGGAAACACAATCCCCTGTGAAATTGCCATGCTCATCCCTCAGCATAATTGCGGATATTGGTGCGTGGAAACATTTTTCTTTATATCATATACCTCCTGAAAAGTAGGCACATATTCAGGGACAACAGCCGTGCTCGACAATTTAGACAGCCAAAGCAAGGACAGGCAAATGGAGAAAAATATGGTGGGTGCATGCGGTGAAGTAAGCTTTGCAGGAACAGACCACGACACTATGAAGGCTCACAAGAGGCGCAGGTGCAGGTGGTGTTCTACTGCTGGAAATGAGGTCCGCACAACTTTCCTCGGCACAAGTTGAGAAGTGATACTCTGTGCCACTTGCTTTAGCCGTTTCATGCGAAATACCCGTTCATGCAATTTCAAGATAGTGCCTTCATGAGTCAGTGGGATAATGTTTTCCCACTTTTTGAAAACTCTTTCGTGAGTCAGTGGGACACATGTGTCTCACTTTTTTTCAGTGAAGTGCTGGCTTGATTTTGATGAAATTTGTTTTATACTATTTCTTTGTAGTTATCAATATACTACAGCCGGTTTTTATATGATCGTGTCAAAAATATAGGCAAACCTACGAAGGGTTAAGCAAAGGGTTCCGTTTCTGAGCAACCGCTAAGAAACTGTTCCATGCTATTCCATTGCAGTCTCAATTTGACCGGGCTTGACAAACTTTCACTCTTCAAACATCCATATAAATTTTTACTATTTTAACTGTTCTCATTATGATAAACAATAGAAAGACATGTGGGAAAGAGAGAGCGCATGGATGGTAGTGTCTAAAAGATGTACACATTTTTCCATGATCTGCAGTGCTCATAGGACAGCTGTGTTAATGAGTGTGCCTGCAGTAGCTGTTTTTCAGTTGATTTTGCTTATATCTGTACAAGAACCGCCACTTTTGACTTGCCGACGGGCCGGTTTTTTTCCACCTCCTAACAAAAATTTGCTGGTCTGCTGTGCTGTCAGTGCAAGACTATTGGAAACAAAAAGCAAATGAAACGAGAAATTACGAGTGCAGACACTCAAGGAGTGGTATCTTTTAGCTTGAACTAAGTCACTAGCGCTGTGCGACATGCTGGAGGTAAAGTTTAGCACGCCAGACCAATTTGTGAACTGTTTGAATGTTGTGAACCAGTTCGCAAACTGTTATATTTATTTCTCCAGAGCAAAACTGAACCGAAGCGAAATGGAATGCATTGAACTGAATTCAAACCAAAATCAAACCTGTATTTTAAAGCGATAGCTCAACCGCTCCCAGTACAAACACAGAAAGTGGCTTTGTGCACGTGTATGGCCTTGAAGCTCGGCCAAGGTCAACTTCCCTCTCGCACATGTGCCGTCATAGCAACAGACGTGCACAATATCAGTCTGTTCTTCTTTCGCATACACCCATCTCCATTGGTCGGCAAGAGCCGCGAGCCGGCGGGTGTGTGCACCTTGGAGCCTCAACTTCTGTCACATTACTCCTGTGCCGGCAATACAAAGAGAAACGTGTACAATGCGCCGCTGCTTGCAGCATGGGACACCGCCGCGGCATGCTTACCTGCTATCGCTCCACAAGCTTGGTTTAACTGCGTTCAACCACGTTTTTTTCTTTTTTTTCATTTCGTTACCTACACTAGTTATATATAGGATAGGCTGCACTGTAACCTTAGTTTATGCAGTACACTGTCTTGGAGTGAGAATGTACCAATGGCACATGGTCGCAGCAATGCCTCTGCATGTTGCCAATGTGCAAACCGCATTTTGCCGCTTCCCTTCCACTGGTGGGAGCAGTGTGCCTGTATTTGTAGTCCTCTTCACGTGTTGCCATTTTTTTGCTGAAAGCAGATGGCTTGCTAGTCATTCTCATGTTGCCCTTGGCCTGTGTGGAGCCCATGTTGGTTGTGTGTTGTTGGCTGCCACGTACACACGATGCCTTGTGTAAGTTTTGGTAAAGAACAAAGCATTTGTTTGCATTTAATATCACCTGTCCCAAATGAGTGCCAGAGTTATTGTTTTGCACAGTCATAGTAATTGTACTGTTGGTAAACACAATGTAAAGCATGGATATATAACACAGCTGCAAAAGAAAAAAAATATAGGAAGGAAACAGTGGATTCACCAATGTGCAGCTTCGGGCTCTCTGGTACGTGGTCTGCATGTGTTGCTTGATCGCCCTTTCAGTTCTGGCACTTTGCAGCTGGCTTGTCATGTTTATTCCCAAGTTTAGACGACGTATTGCCCCAACGCAAATGTGTATGAACACTGCAGTCATGCTGTAAAATGGGAATTTATTTGTACAATTCAAACACAGAAACTGAACTGAAGAGATTGTAATGTCATGTTCCGACTGCATTCTTCAATTCCGAGATGTATTTGTAGGCATTGAAGAAAATCTGCTTTGTTGCCTGTGCCACATACATTAGCTCAAGGAAGTACTGCTTACGGTCTTGATCATTCTGATCTAAAGGGGTCTTTAGCACATGGCATCACCTACCTGTTGCCACATGTTGTTTGAACACTGTTGAGTTTTCCCTACCACATCTGCAAATGATTTCAACTGATAATGCATGGATAATAATGCAACCATCTGCGCTTCATCTTGCGAGTTTAGTTGCATTGGCCGACCAGAAATAGAGAAGCCTTTACAGTCTGCCTCTGATCACTCTTTGTGCAAAATGGAAAGCCTCTGTAAGGATGTCAGCTGCATACTATGGGCAAGCGCCTTCTTAGAAAATGCTGTCACTTCTTGCTCGCAATTGGCCAACAGAAATCCCAGCCTTCTCTGCACTGCGTCGATTTGTTTGAGACAGAGTGTAGGTGTTCCTATGTAATGCTCATGTGTCACACTTGAGCAGCATGACAGTTGTTCTGGTCGAAAAAAAATAATCGGAAATGGTCGTTTTAGCAATGCAGTATTTTTCACAGCGGCAGCAATCACTTGTTAGAAGTGAAAGTATTCAACTGGTGCCACTTGCTATGTATTGTTTCTGTCGCATGTGCAGCTAGACATATGTTAACATGGTTTGTTCAGTGCTGGCCTTCATGGAAAAGCTGATTCCATCCATGTTGTCACTTGTGAGTTGTGAATGCAATAAC
Source organism: Rhipicephalus sanguineus (assembly GCF_013339695.2). Lineage (NCBI taxonomy): Eukaryota > Metazoa > Arthropoda > Arachnida > Ixodida > Ixodidae > Rhipicephalus > Rhipicephalus sanguineus. The sequence continues at coordinate 45,519,871 of NC_051178.1, read as the reverse complement.
AAGTTTCAAAAAATTCTTCATTGTCGTGCTGTTTTCTTTGCATGTCCACGCCCTTGACACCAGCACAGTGCACTATTGCTTAACCGGGATTGTTTGCAAAGCTCGCCACCCATCAACAGTGTTCTAATTCAATTTCTGACCACGCACTTTTACCTAAGCTCTACATTTTTGATGCCAGCTCATCAGCAGTAGCTCTCAAGTCGATTCCTGTGAACTGCAAGTGTGTCATGCTCACTTAACATTGAAGGAGCTGGTACTTCTTACTCATGAAATGCCTGCAAACAAGCAGTCTTGAGAACATCCTCATTTTGCTAGCCAAGGGAGAAAAGAACCAGACTTCTAAATTATACAAGGCGGTGCCTTGATGCTACATGGATACTTGCACAGCGAACATAACTAACCAGTTTTTATTTACTTTTCACAAGCTGCTAAAGTTCTCAAATGTGGAAAGTGCACACATTTTTTCAGCAGCAGCTCATTTTGGCAGTGAAAGCACCTGCTGTGTTTTGTAGTTACGTTGTAACGTAGTAATCATGATGCCAGCATTCAAGGTCTTCTAGAAGCTAAAGATTCCTCGTAAATTAGAAGAGCAAGCTTCAGGGGCTTCATTGTGCATACCTCTTTACCAGAAGTCTGCCTGAACATTTCTGAAGTTGACAATTCTGATAATTTCTTTCCAAAGTCGAAGCAAAGAGTAATTTGATTGCTCGCACGCACTCATTTGCGCAAACTATTTTGCAAAACCTGACCCTTTAATGGATGGTGGAAAACATGCTCCCCATCTAATGGAAACATCTGTACTAGAAAACCACCGTATTTTCTCCTGTATAACCCCACATCCCCAACTACAAACTGCAGGAACATGACAAACAAACAAAGATTCCTGCATATGGCCGTGAAGCCACCATCCTTGCATTACCACCGACATGCGCACCTAAATTTGCGAACAACCTGCACCCCGAGAATTTTCCATTCATTTTGTGTGGGTTGTACACGATAGAGTGATATGTAGCGATGTCATTAAAGTTTTAAAGCTACAATGTAGCCCTATACGTTAGCAAAAGATTGATGGAAAATGCACGTTTTCTTCTTTGGTGCACTTATTGGGGAATGGGAAGAGCATTTTCCACCAGAGCGCTTATGCAAGTGTTATATTTTAAAAAATGCTAAATTCTTACAGCAAACATTTGCAACCCTGCCTCACCAAAACCTTTTTGGTACAATTTGTTGCCGCAAATAATTCCACAGTGTTTTGTAGTCACTGGGCACATCTGGACAACGCTATTGGCTTGGATAATTTTTATCGGATGTGTCTTCAGAACGTCCATAAAAGCTTCCAAAAAAAAAAGATCTTGATGAAAAAGCCTGTAGAATAAGCACCATCACTGCAACAAGAAGTGTACGGATGTGATAAATTTGCTAAGGCAGCACTGTGCCACTTCGTGAAGGTCTTCCGCATGTCGTGTAGAATAAAAATAAAGAATGGTAAAGATTTTTGTTTCTCATTTTATGAAGCAGCCCGAAGCCATGCAAATCGTTCCGTAGTTTTCACGTTAATAGATTTTATTCTTTGCACCCACCAAGTTAAGAATAGTTCCCACCAGTGACATTTCACAACTGCTATGTACAAGTCGGACATTTTTAAGAGCGGAGTTCTTAAAGGCCAACTCCGGCGATTTTTTGGCCATGTCAAAGTAATGGTGCTTTTATGTTCCTGAGATGCTCCTGTTACGTGCCCGACAGCAGAAATACTCGGCAAATTGGAGAATAATTTTAAATAAGCAAAAAAGCGCAACACCGAAACCCAACCGAGTGTACTGTCTACGTATGACGTAGACGTTGTTATGAACGAACCGGAAGTCGTGCAAGGTATGCCAGTCACGCCGGCGCGGAGTATGAAAACTGTGACAGCCGGGACGACCAGCGAAGCGCCGGCCGAACCAACGCTGTCTGTCGATGTGTAAACAGCAGTCGCTCGCTGTAGCGGCTGAAGCGCCGAAGTTAGCGGTGCCCTCGGCTGCGTCACTTCCGCCGCCTTCCCAATACTGACGTCACAGACGCAATGTTGCCAATAATTGTGGGAAGCCAAGAGGGCGTTTGCAGACAATCTTTAAAATTCATTTGCAAACAATCCCAGCGAATTTCATTGAGATCCATCGACCTCGAAAAATCGCCGGAGTTGGCCTTTAAGGCTTTTCATTGCGCCGAGTAGTGCAAACAGAAACTATCAACATGAATCGGCACACGCTCTCTTCGACCTCTTCTTCCTCGTTCTTGTTCACCTGTATCTATGGCTCACACCCTCTGTGTGGGACTGGCCAAGAACCGAGCGGTTTTATAAAATGTCATGGAACAGTAGGATAAGGGAGGTTATTCGCTTCATGCGCCACCGATTGCGGTGCTCCGGTGACGCAAAGGCGAAGATTCGGCTTTTGTCGTCTGCTAGGCTCTGGCTAAAACAGCAGCATTTTTGTTATAGCTCACTCGCGTCGCACGGTGTTCTTCGATTAGTAGCTGTATTTTCTTCTAATGATAGTTCTTTAGATGACTGCTAACATTACAGGAGGTTAAGAAACGTTAACATTTAACATATGCCCCCGAGTTCGTAGTGTCGCTCACTTTGTTGGCGTTGAAATAGCTTACTTGAAAGCATGAATGTCCCGCCAAGCGAGTTGGAGAGTCTACGCTGTTTCGGAAGCAAAGCGCGATCAATTTTATGGCTTATTCGCAAAAGTAAGTGTAGTGTAAACAGACTTGAGTTGAACGAAAATTCACACTCCACTCCCAATTGTATTCATGTGGACCTGTGTACACAAAACATTTTCCAACAAAATAAAATTTACAACTTCATCGACCAACGGGTTATCGAGGAAAACTAGCATACTTTAGGCGAGTTGGATGCACATTAAAACTTGTTACACATACTATCGGCTCTAAATGAAACGCCAGCAGTGGTGCGCGTGGTACAGTTCGCACCCTTATGATTAGAGATATGTACGCTCATGCGGTTTGCCGCTCGTGAGCCTCATTCATGCTTTCGATTGTGCAGTGCTGCCTCATTGGGTGTGCGGGCCTGTCAGTGGTGATGACAGGACGGCACACACTATATAGTTCCTAATGCTCGGGCAACGCGCCCCGCGTCGGCAGCGTCAACATGAGTGATGCAAAAAATCACATGACGACGTCACCTTATGACATCACAGACCGCCAAAATTTGTGACGTCATCACGTCACATTATGACGTCATCACATGGCATCGTCACTTTGCATTGCCTGCATGATCGGCCCACCGATCACGGAGGCAATGCAAAGTGACGATGCCATTTGATGACGTCGCAAATTTTGGCGGTCTGTGATGTCAGGTGCCCTGTAAAGAGCTCGCACTGCCTCCGATCTTGGAGGCAGTGCAAAACCACGTTACGCCCAGAAAGCATTCGGAGGGGGGCGGGGAACGAACAATACATCGACTGAAGATAAATAGGATGACTTTTGCCTTCGAGTCATCTTAGGCAAATGCATGAGGGACCCTGTGAGTCATTTTAATACAATGGTCGCACCACGCCCTATCAGGAGACCGCTGAGAGTGATTTACACTATTTTATGGCAAATTCGTCTTATCACTTTCAATGCGAAAGCTTTGTATTTATCTACGCTAGTATGATTACACTAATTATGTTTAGCATACTTTCAGAAGACCGTGAACGAGCCAGCAAACGCAGATTTATTAACATAGGGATTAAAATATGTTGCAAAAAAAAAAACTCCGCACAATCTACTGATGTTTCATATCACCGTCGTGCATACCATTTTGACACGTGCTCTCAACCTTTTTATTTCTTCTGTTAAATTTCAAGAACTTATGATGCGCGCAGCTGCTGAAAACTTAAACTTAATCAAAGATGGTTGCCTGTAACGACCATTTATTTGAATGACGTCACGCGTAACTCCTAACAAAGGAACTGAACCAGAGGAGCAGGCTTGGCAACCGAATACGCACAGCACACGGTATACATGTATTGTGCTTTAACGCAGGCACGGAAGCCGAAGCACGAGCACTGAAGTTATGTGATCGAAAACAGGTCGGAAAGTCATTTTGAGTGCGTCACGGCCATACAACAGTCGCGTAAAAATTCGTCGCCATACATGCAGATGTACACATTGATGACTAGCAGACGACACCAGGAGCAATTGACACTGAACATACTTCCCGTTGGCAACTCCACTCAACTTCGCTGGGCATTTTGCTTGAACAGTCAGTATAAATCTTTTTATGAACTTGCCCACTAATAGCTCGAGCAGCCTCCACGTAGCACGCGCGCGCGTGAAGAGCAGTACCCCAAGTCCTCTCTCCAACGTTACACGTGCGGGGGCGTCACTCAGAGATCTTCAGTAAAGCCCCTTGATGTTGGAAAGCAGCCGCGCTCTTTTATCCACTTCAGGAAGCAAGTTCTTTCATGCCTTGAAGACTACCACATAGGCGAATGACATCAATGAAAATAAAAAAAAAATCTTTACCTTGTTGCAAAAGCGAAATAATAAGCCCAAAAACACTAACAAATATGCATTTCCTTGTGAAAGTAGGTACACGGGCCTGTCGCAACTGCTATGTTTAAAGGAGATACCCAAACCTGTGGTGCATGGAAGTACTCTGGAATGAGTGGCAAATCATTGGAAGAAGAGCGTTTATTGGCAATTCAGATTTTCTGGAAGGCAGCAATGTCGACGGACTGGACGTGGTCCTTGAAGTTCTCAATCTCTTCGATGAGCCAGTCAATGCTGACCTTCTCGTCTTCGACGACGCACACAATCTGCAGCTTGTGGATGCCGTACGCCAGGGGCACCAGCTTGGACGTGCCCCACATGTGACCGTCGCAGGTGACCGTGCGCACCAGCCGCTCCAGCTCCTTCATGTCGGTCTCGTCGTCCCAGGGCTTCACATCCAGCACCACACTCGACTTGGCAACGACACCGGGCTTCTTGGACTTTTTCTCAGCATATGCCTGCACAGTGAACCGTGGAAACAGCAATAGTAACTGATAAGTTACAACTGCCAAAGCTTTGATAATCCAATCTTGCGACAATGAAGTCGTCCTAAACGACAGCTTTAGCAACAAGCAGTCATCTGCAAAATTGCACTGCAGCTGTAGAATCAAGCTATCATTTAAAGCACGGAAATATGCCATTGGAAACTAAATACCTGCTACTTTCCAGGGGTGTAAATGAGCTTCACTACATAAAGCTCTCTACTTCCATTACTAAATTAAAATATGTGTCTTTATGTGGACAACTGCAATTTAGAGTGTGTTGCTGCCAGTAACCTACCAATTGATGGCCAAGCATTTTGCTTGACTGTTTTTGGCGTGTTCTGCGAAATCTTTCACCTCATCGCTTGCAGTGACATTGCCCCTAGATACACACCCCTTTCATGTACCGCTGCTACTGTGGTACATTATCATGGCTACAGCAAGAGTGGCTAGAATGGGGAAGTGCAAAAAGCGAGCCGTGTTTCCCTTGCCCAGAGGCGTCGCCTTGTGCGATCCCTACGCAAGGCCAAGATATAGCACAGCAGTTGGAGGTGCTGCCTGCTAGCATGCATGAGGCGGCACTGTAACGCTTGAGACAGAAGCTTCTCAGCTTCTTTGGCGTTCCACGTGCTTTTACAAGTTGCTCGTGTTCTGTGCCTTCAGAGGAATGGTGTCCACAAAAGAAGAAGAAAACTCGGCGACCACGTTTTGTGGCAGGGTGCAATTGGGGTAGAGAACATGTGCGAAAAGGTGTAACTTTTCTGCACGCCTACATACAAACAGCTTGGGAGCGGGCCACCTCAAGGGCCGACAGATCTCAGCCATCTGTGAATAACATTTTGACGCAAGTTAAATATATGGTACCCGTCCAAGTGCTGGAAAGGTTTTTGCGTGGTGCGTGTGTGACAAGCACGGGCAAGTGCAGTTATTAAATTAAACGTTTTGTGGTGCTCTTAAAAACTCGGCAACTGCTTTTAGATGTGTAAATGCATTCATCTGAACATTTGATTTTCTTTTTTGGCTTTATTTAATTTTCATTGACTATATAGAGCAACACAGAGAGGCTCACCTTGTGTATTATAGTGTGTAGGGCTACGTAGCTACAAAGCGTATTCTGCAATCGGGCTGCACACACTGCAGAAGTGCTGGCATCGTGCACACAGAAACACTGCGGAACAGCTGGAAAGTCCGATAACTAGACAGTGGGACCTTTTTGGGCTGCTGTACCCATCAGAGTCACAATACAACTTGACACAAATAATGTAAAACACAGGCTGACACGTGTTCAGCAAAGTGTTCAGCGAATGGGGGCCAGCTTGGAGCGACACCCTACTAGGGTGGCTAGAAGGGGAGGTGTGATGACCGGGCGGCAAAAGTTGGCCGCCATTCGCGTGAATGCCGTGGGGCGGCGCTGTCGTCGGGGGCGCCGTCAGCGAACGTGGCCGTTATCCGTCCTCGGCAGGGAGAACGCTTCAGTAGAAATGCGTTACCAAATTATATAAAACTTTAGCTGATAATGCAGTTCCTTAGCGCACAGCTTGTATTTCGGTACTGTTATCATGCGGTTTTGAAATACGGGGTACAGAGCCGAGTTTTGTTCAGACGGAAAGCAAGTGGTGGTCGCTGTGAAGGCGTGCAAGTATTTTAGTGTCACCCGAAAAGTCCTTAGAAGAATCTTCATTACCCGATGATTATATGACTTGCTAACTTAGTGCCTGTTCACAAGAGTGGACCGCGAAGTAGTGTTTTAAACTATAGGCCCATTTCCTTTACAAGTGTTGCATGCAAAATACTTGAACATGTTCTATATACCAATGTTATGACTCATATGAACACGCATTCCTTATTTAATCCTCAGCAGCACGGCTTTCGTAGTCGTTTTTCCTGTACAACACAATTACTTGAATTGACACACGACTTATCCTGTGCTTTAGACAAGGGTTTCTCTGGTGACTGCTTAAAAAAGAAAGCCTTTGGCGTTGCACCCCACTCTTTATTAATTGAAAAACTAAAAATGTGAACGACACAGTTAATTGTGAACTGGATAAACGAGTATTTAAATTTGTGAAGGCAGAAGGTCGTTATCAATAGTAAGACGCATCCCGGGAAGTTGATCTGTCCTCTGGCGTGCACCAAGGGTCAGTCTTGGGTCCGCTATTGTTCCTCATCTTCATAAATGACATTTGTTCCGGTATTTCATCACATATCAAATTATTTGCCGATGACTGCGTTTTGTACAGAATTATACATAGCTCCCACGATTGCGCTACTCTCCAAAATGACATCGACAGGGTCTTATAATGGTATGATAAGTGGCGTATGTTATTAATGAAAAAAAAAAAACAGTGCATATGTGTTTCACTAGGGAAAAGGCCGCCCATGACTCTTTTTATGTCATAAATTCAACCAGGCTGCTATCAGTTCGCGAACACAAGCATCTTCGTGTATATTTCACACCGGACCTTTCCTGGAGCCGTCACATCAATCGCGTCACAATTAAAGCCGGGCGTGTGCTAGGTTTCCTGCGCAGAAATGCAAAAAAGTTACCATTTGAGGCCAAGACTCAACTGTACATGTCTAACGTTTGATCTATCTTAGATTACGCTTGTGCTGTGTGTGATCCGTGGAAGGCAAGTGACGTGTCCAATTTAGAAAGAATTCACAACGTGACTGTTTGGTTTGTCTGCTCTGAGTATATACCAGGAATTTCAGTGCTTCAAAAGCAAAAGAAAGGCTTGGTTGGGACTTCTACACAAACGAAGGGAATATCTGCGTTCGAAACTGTTTCATAACGTATTTCATGCCCGAACGGGTCTGGACCCCTCGCGATACTTTCATAAACCGGATTACGTTTCGCAGCGATTACACCATGCCAATAAGATAAAGGAAATAAGCTGCCCGACTGACGCATTTAAAATGTCATTTTTTCCGAGGACGATAAGCAAGTGGAATAGGTCGTCTCCTGAAGTAGCAGAAATTACTTCACATGAAGATATATTTTCAAGTTCACTGCTGGGTCTCCACTAGTGTACTGGCGCGGTTGTGTAAGGACAAAACTGTACTATGAACCCGATTTATATTGCGTATATCCCATTTACGTAAGTTGACAGTGAACTGTGTTTATTGTAATGTTAAAGTGTCGGAATCTGTATTCTGTATCGAAATATTGTATTCTTCCCCCCTACTGTAATATGCCCTTGGGCGCAGTGGGTACTATGATAAATAAATAAAGCATGAAAAAATTTCGGGGGTGTCAGAACCCCCTCAACCCCCCCCCCCCTTGCTTACGGCCCTGGGGGCTTAATTATGCTCCAATGCGCTCTGATCATTTTATTCATTACGTGCGGAAGCAGATAACTTGATTTACGCCAACCAAATCAGCATTAAACCATGGCATACATGGTAATACAACGTTTGGTAGTCTTTTCAGGCTCAATTCATAAACCAAATAAATAAATGCAACATGTTAATAGGTAAATAAACTTTATTGTGTACAACAGAATGCATTGATCGTTTCCGCGGCATGTCTCACATCACACAAGGTTTCTTCTTTTGACTTAAATTTTTGTCATTCACTCCTCTGTTTGCGAAAATGCTTTGCGCAAACAGCAGAATTCTCTTGAAGCGGTTTGTCAGCCCTCGGAATGGCGCATGCCGCTTCAAGAACAGTTCTTGGCAAGTCGGTGCACGGAAAAGGGACACTTTTCCGAACAGGATCTGTAGCCGGAATCACACTCTGGCACGAAGCACCAATAACGCTGAGTTTTTTTCTTGAGGTAGACGGCATCTTTGCCAGCACACAGCACTCATGAATCAACAGAACACGCCAACACTTCGCAGCAAACTACACAACTACAAACCGCCGGCCAAGCGTTGACAGCCGGATTAGTGCCGCGGTACAGTGGCTAGTAGCCGCGGGAATGCTGACGGCGCCCCAGATGGCAGCGCTACGTTGTGCCCTAGCGGCGATCACGCGAAAGAGGACCACCCTCTCCTATGGCTGGCCGCCGCGCTCAGCACACCTCCCCTTCTAGCCACCCTAACCCTACCACAGCAGCGCAGTTGCACCAACATATCGCTGGATGTACTACAACAGGTAATGGTGTAGTAAATGGGAGTGAGTGAGTAACAACTTTATTAGTCGAAGATGGGAACATCGCACATGGTATAACTAGGCACACGCGCACACTATACATTTTGTATGAAGGTACCGACATAATTGCCTACTGTCATACTCCAAGATGCATGTCACACCGCGGTGCTGGCGCTATAAGAGCCGTGGTGTGGCCTGAATGATGCATACAGCCCGAGGTGCCATGTGTGTTACTTCTATCGCACGGCAATGCTCTGCCTGCTGTTGCATACGTCTACTACCAGTCATGGAGGTCAGTTGCATGAAGAAAACAATCACTTTAGTGTCGGCTGGCAAAATAGTGAGAACCGAAAGCGGCGCGGCGTATGTTACTGGCCCCCCAGTGGCAAAATAACCATACAACACCAGGCTGAACCTTGCCCGAGCAACTAGCGCGAGCACGCACCACGCATGTGTCGCGTGTCTGAAATCAAGAGCGCCGCTGACAACGCACCTTGAGCCTCTCCTGGCGCGCCTTCTCGGCCTCCTCGTCAACCTCGTCGTCTGAACCGAACAAGTCGACGTCGTCATCGTCGTCGGCCGCCTTAGCGGGAGCAGCGCCCTTCGGACCGGGGAATGCGGCCCGTTCGGACTGCGAGTAGGAAGCGATGTGCCGGTACCAGCGGGCCGCGTGCGGGAACTTGGCGGCCGACGGGGCACCGCTCAGCGCGCCGTACGTGCTGGCATCGGCCTGCGACGGCTGGTAGCCCTCGACGTAGCTCCGCTGTTCCAGGTAGTCGTTCAGCTTGCTCACGCCGGCTTCAGACTTCAGGTCGCCGAAAGCCATTCTGCTGTTCACTCGAGTTTCACGTCCCGCAACACGTTGTCCGCAACCGCCGGTACCGCTGCACAGCCAGCGAAAGAGGGCAAGGTTTGCGTGCGCACCAACTCGTTGTTCCAAACCGCAAGAGCTTTGTGGGAGGGCGCTGCATTTCATATATTAAAAAAATGTGTCAAGTTCACATCTCGTCACAGCTATTAGTGTAAGTGATTGATTGTAGTTTTGAATATTTTATCTAATCTATCAAGTTAAAAAATTAATAAACAAAAAATGAATAAACTAAATATTTTTTGTTGCGCGCGCGCTAAAGGCCCAAAGGGTCGACAGAATTTATTCGCCATATTTTAAAACGCTTTACATATGCACAAGAGAGATAGAGAGAATTTATTCGCCATATTTTAAAACACTTTACATATGCACTAGAGCATAGAGATGATTGTGATTTTATGTTCGTTTTGTGGTTTCGGTGTATTTGACCTTCGTCCCTTCGTATCTGTGGCGGCGCTGAACGACATTTACCCATTTTACCACGCGCAGTGGGTTTCGTTTTTCGAGTTGAGAACGGTGTAGTAGTTTGCCGGCCCGATCATGGCTTCGCGAAGCGCTCTGCGAATCTTCGTGGGCAATTTGCCGTGGACGATCGGCAAAAGTAAGTAGCCTCGGCTTGCTTGCGCTGAAACGAAAGCCCTGTACTTGCCACCGGTTCGTCGCATTACGCGCTTTGTCTGCGAGCACGTGCTGCTGCGCTGCAGCCGACAGGCCGCGCCGGCGATCGGGATGGCTTTCAGCGTGCCGCATGGCTCGCTTGCTGCATTTCACGCGCCGCCGGATGCGTTTTCGGCCATGTGAATGTAGCCTACATCATTCTCCAATACTGCGGTGTTTGCAAAGGCATCGACGCACGTTCGTGATGATGGAAGGTGTTTGCGTGGAGATAGCTCCTTCTACGAATGTTCCCGTCCAGAGCACGTTAAGGTCTTCAGCTTCAGATAGCCGCTTGTGCAGACCATCTGCGGTTGCAATGCCAAATGTTCATTGACATGGTTATAAATAACGCTGCTTCACACGCGCATGAAAAGTTGTAATAGTAAAGTTTTTCCTGGACTGGTTGGTCACTCGCGGCGGCATTATCTTTTCTACTTGTGCTGCTTTCTACTGTAGCTCGCACCTTCGCTCTGTTATAAGCGAAGAGGCCCAGTGCTTTGGAATTAACTGTCATAACCACCCCAGAATACTTTTAAGCTTAGCGAAAGTCTGAAGACGGGAAAAAAAAATGCAGGGAGCCACCGACAGCAAATGAGGGATACTGCAGGCACATACAGGAAAGAAAATAAAAGAAGGAAATGCAATAAATGGGACTCTGTGTTGAAGTGGCTGCGGTGGTTGTGTACAAAAATGTCCAATTTCACTAAGAACAAAGGCAGTTATGAAAAAAAAAAGGGGTGTGTCATGTAGAGGACCTTGCCGGCATAAAAGATTGCTGAAAAGGCTTCCGAAAGCTGGCTATAGTTGCGGGTGTCGCCAAAACAACAGAGAAGCCTAGTGGAAGCACCAAACTGAAGTTGCAAAATGCATCTAATAAATACCAAATAGAAAGCACATGTACACATTGAATAATGTCTAACCTTCTCCAGGATATGACCTTAAAAATGTCTTTTTTTTTCTTTTGTTACAGAGTAATAATGAGAATTAACAGAAAATAATGTCAAGGAAAGTATAGGGGGTGTTATTTCTAGTAATTAGAATATAAATGTGAAGAAAGTAAAGTGGACGAAAAGATAACTTGCCGCCGGCAGGAACCCAACCTGTGACTTTCGTATAACGCGTCCGATGCTCTATCACTGAGCTACGGTGGCGGTCATACACTCGTCCACTTTATGGGTTATATATGTACATTTAAACCTAGGAGTGTTAGCGCCGGTCGCAGCCATGGCGGCGAGTGTGGAACACTCTTTTTCACTGCCTGTTGGGCTCACATAGCACGTGATCTTTTTACGAGCCGGCAGCTGACCAATAATCCCTCACATACTACCTGAAGGCATCAAGTCTGCCAGAATGGGATCCTCGCTATGAATGAAGGAAAATAAGATTACTTTTAAGGGCTCGTTTTTTCTTTGTTAGACACAATATTAACGACAACTAACTGACAATAATGCCAAGGAAAGTATAGGGGGTGTTATTTCTACTAATTAGAATATGAATGTGAAGAAAGTAAAATGGACGAAAAGATAACTTGCCGCCGGCAGGGACCGGTCCCTGCCGGCGTCCCCCCTTATTTTCATCGTGACGCATGTGCCCTCACAAATGAGATGTGGAAAGTCATTCTATTTCTAGAGGCGAGAGAACCTGCACCACGTGCCCAACCTGTAAGCTTTATGTGTTGCCTCTTCAATAAACTTCCAGTTGTGATTGTGCGCCTGTGTGGTCGGTCTCCTCTTTATGTCTCTGTTTTGTTTTGTGCCTCCCCTTCGTTACTCCAAAGAAATATTTGATGAACACATGATTAATTAACAAAAAAATTATATTACTAATGTTGTGGTCGGTGGACCAGCCTCCGTCAGAGTGATGAAGGTCGGTCCACTGGCCGCAACATTAGTAAATAAGTTGTTTTGTTTGTTAGGTGTGTGCATATTCATTTTCTAATATATATGTATAATTTACTTATTTATGAAAATAGGCCACAGGCTCCGAGACGCACGACATACTGTTTTTTGTTTTTGCTACACACAGCAAATAAACTGCAAATGAATTTATGAAAGTGTAAATCAGACACAAAATAAATAGTGGCAACTAATGAAGAAACAAGTACTAGTACATAAAAATATGAATTATTTGATGCAATTTGCAACTTCTCCAAGCAGTAAGACAGCATCCAAGACAGTAGTACTTTTTAGGCCAACAGACACCGTAAAGATGAAACTGGAACTGTATTGCCTTCATTTAAAAAAACTTTGCTTGTAACATAGTCATGGGAAAGTGCGGAGCAAGTGCATACATACCATAAACATGGGAAAATCATCCAGGAAATGCCATTGTTAGTACAGTTCCAGCTACAGGTTTTGTCTTTGCGCCCCTACAACAAAACCGCCATGATTGTGAAATTAGTTTGGTGATGAGCACGCAGCAGCAGTGTACGCTTAGTACCGGGCCACATTGTTGCCATAAGCACATAGAATTCAGTTTGTGCTGTGAAACTCTTAGCTTCTAGCAGCAGGGCCCTGCGAAATGCTGAACCACAGTGATTAGTTCTTCGTGCAAAGCCAGTGTTCAGAGCAACGGGATGGTCTCGCCAAGGGAAGGGAAACGCAGCCGAGGATGGCTGCATGTTGACGAAATTGAGAAGTTCGCAGGGATAAAATGAAATCAGTTGACTCAAGAAATTGGGGATCATTGAGAGGTTCTGCAGTGGACATAAAATAGGCTGATGATGTCACGTTTTTTTTGTGCTTCACAGAAACATTCATAGAAATACTTGTGCCCCAGCTTCATTGACTCATTTGCTTCTGCTGCAAGTGCTTTTTTTTTTTTTTGCGTAACAAGATTTACCCTAGCTTCTCCTCCATGCTTCTTCTTGCGTTTGCAGAGGAGTTACGTGAACACTTCTCACAGTTTGGCTACGTGGCATCTTCTAACGTCATCTTTGTAAGTACAAGCAGCACCTTCTTTGCTAGTTGTTGTGCGGTGAATGACAAGGCATTTTTTGGCCTTGTCATTTACCGCACAACAACTAGCACCACTCTACTGCTGATATTTCAACCGATTTTCTTACACAGCCCTATACTCAGCGACAACTTATCTTGACAGTGGAGCGAAGGCTACGGAGGCGGGGCTTCCGCACATTCGTGTTGCTCCGCAAGTAGTTTGGCAACTTGCGGCCGAAATGTAATGGTCCTTGTACTCAAAATTTAAACGCACAACACAGCCTGGTAAACAGCAAAGGGCATGAGCACATATGACCAACTCTGATATGACATAAGCAACGTTCGCAGAACATCATTGTTGGTCGTACATCTTCACATTCTTTATTTTTTGTGAGGTTGCACAAAGACTGCACACTCTACTGCTGATATTTCAACCGATTTTCTTACACAGCCCTATACTCAGCGACAACTTATCTTGACAGTGGAGCGAAGGCTACGGAGGCGGGGCTTCCGCACATTCGTGTTGCTCCGCAAGTAGTTTGGCAACTTGCGGCCGAAATGTAATGGTCCTTGTACTCAAAATTTAAACGCACAACACAGCCTGGTAAACAGCAAAGGGCATGAGCACATATGACCAACTCTGATATGACATAAGCAACGTTCGCAGAACATCATTGTTGGTCGTACATCTTCACATTCTTTATTTTTTGTGAGGTTGCACAAAGACTGCACACTCTACTGCTGATATTTCAACCGATTTTCTTACACAGCCCTATACTCAGCGACAACTTATCTTGACAGTGGAGCGAAGGCTACGGAGGCGGGGCTTCCGCACATTCGTGTTGCCCCGCAAGTAGTTTGGCAACTTGCGGCCGAAATGTAATGGTCCTTGTACTCAAAATTTAAACGCACAACACAGCCTGGTAAACAGCAAAGGGCATGAGCACATATGACCAACTCTGATATGACATAAGCAACGTTCGCAGAACATCATTGTTGGTCGTACATCTTCACATTCTTTATTTTTTGTGAGGTTGCACAAAGACTGCACACTCTACTGCTGATATTTCAACCGATTTTCTTACACAGCCCTATACTCAGCGACAACTTATCTTGACAGTGGAGCGAAGGCTACGGAGGCGGGGCTTCCGCACATTCGTGTTGCTCCGCAAGTAGTTTGGCAACTTGCGGCCGAAATGTAATGGTCCTTGTACTCAAATTTAAACGCACAACACAGCCTGGTAAACAGCAAAGGGCATGAGCACATATGACCAACTCTGATATGACATAAGCAACGTTCGCAGAACATCATTGTTGGTCGTACATCTTCACATTCTTTATTTTTTGTGAGGTTGCACAAAGACTGCACACTCTACTGCTGATATTTCAACCGATTTTCTTACACAGCCCTATACTCAGCGACAACTTATCTTGACAGTGGAGCGAAGGCTACGGAGGCGGGGCTTCCGCACATTCGTGTTGCTCCGCAAGTAGTTTGGCAACTTGCGGCCGAAATGTAATGGTCCTTGTACTCAAAATTTAAACGCACAACACAGCCTGGTAAACAGCAAAGGGCATGAGCACATATGACCAACTCTGATATGACATAAGCAACGTTCGCAGAACATCATTGTTGGTCGTACATCTTCACATTCTTTATTTTTTGTGAGGTTGCACAAAGACTGCACACTCTACTGCTGATATTTCAACCGATTTTCTTACACAGCCCTATACTCAGCGACAACTTATCTTGACAGCGGAGCGAAGGCTACGGAGGCGGGGCTTCCGCACATTCGTGTTGCTCCGCAAGTAGTTTGGCAACTTGCGGCCGAAATGTAATGGTCCTTGTACTCAAATTTAAATGCACAACACAGACTGGTAAACAGCAAAGGGCATGAGCACATATGACCAACTATGATATGACATAAGCAACGTTCGCAGAACATCATTGTTGGTCGTACATCTTCACATTCTTTATTTTTTGTGAGGTTGCACAAAGACTGCACACTCTACTGCTGATATTTCAACCGATTTTCTTACACAGCCCTATACTCAGCGACAACTTATCTTGACAGTGGAGCGAAGGCTACGGAGGCGGGGCTTCCGCACATTCGTGTTGCTCCGCAAGTAGTTTGGCAACTTGCGGCCGAAATGTAATGGTCCTTGTACTCAAAATTTAAACGCACAACACAGCCTGGTAAACAGCAAAGGGCATGAGCACATATGACCAACTCTGATATGACATGAGCAACGTTCGCAGAACATCATTGTTGGTCGTACATCTTCGCATTCTTTATTTTTTGTGAGGTTGCACAAAGACTGCACACTCTACTGCTGATATTTCAACCGATTTTCTTACACAGCCCTATACTCAGCGACAACTTATCTTGACAGTGGAGCGAAGGCTACGGAGGCGGGGCTTCCGCACATTCGTGTTGCCCCGCAAGTAGTTTGGCAACTTGCGGCGGATTTCGATTTTGCTAGCTCGAATTGTTAACGCGCTTAGAAAATTATATACACGAAAAATGTGAATGGGAGAAACATTTAGATTGTTCAGTGTACATTTTCGTGTCATGTTACGAGTATATTTTTCTTGGAGAACTAAACAGCACGTTTGCGGCCGCACACTACCCCACTACGTCATGGACGCCATGTTTACTTTGGAAAACGGGCATGCTGTAAAGGTGGTGCAGTCTAAGAAATGGAAAGAAAATGAAGGCATTCTTGCAAAGTGAGCAATAACTATTTTACCTACGACTTCCCGCAACTATGTGAGTCTCATAATAAATAAAACAACGTTTATTTCAGCAAGGCAAATGAGAAAATTATCAGTAAACATAAGTACTATTTTTGGCTCGGTAGCAGGCATGCGCTTCGGTTCAGTAGCTTTCACAGTGCTGTCAAGAAAAGTTGTCACTGAGTATAGTGTTTACAGTGATTAGTTGTCTTACATGTAGGTTCATTCTTCTCTTTCTGAGTGACTGGTATCGCTGCACGTCCACCAGGCCATTTATTCTAAGTGCACATTGTTTTTGTCACCAGCCGTGTCAGACGAGTGGCTATGCTGCACTGTTCATCTCGAGGTTGTAGTTGAGATTGTGGTTTTGGCACTTGAAAACCCGTGAGTTCTCTTGAGGTTTTGGAAAATCAGTTACCCAAAAATGCACAAGTTGAAGAATGCTTCGTGGAGTATTGTAATTCATCCATTTGTAGCACATAGCTACAACGAAATCCATGCAGGCTTTTAAGAAATTGAAGCTTGTGAGTTGACAAAATATTCATCCTGGTCTGATACTTGGGTTTCGTAGCAACAATAATACATGGGGTACCTTTTCTTAGACGGTACGAATTTCGAATAAAAATGCTGCTGACAGTAGAGCACCTGTTATCTTCGCACACGAACTCTACATCGAGGTGGAAATACCTTGCCATTGCTAAAGTTAATTGAAATTACTAATTTTGTAAAATGCTTTAACTTTTTAGTTACCAAGGGCAGTTTTTATGAAATAGTTGTAGGATGTCACAGTATATGGCATAGTCATTTTTTAGAAATGAAAAATGGTCAGAGATAATGACTATCAGTCGAAGACCCTGATATGATCGTGACTGAGTTAGGAAAGGTGGCTGCTGCATTTCCTGTCCGCAGAGCAGCCTTGCTAGGCCTCCTCTGTGGTAAGGTTCTGTTGTGCTGCTGTACATGCACATTTAGGCACCATTTCTCATCAGCATTTCTTTCTTTTTCCTTTTTTTTTTGCACACCTAGAGCCGTAGTAAGGTACACTGCACCTTAGCATTGGCCCAAATGTGTGTGTCAGTAGACTGCCACCCTACAAGGCTGCTTTCCAACCAAAAACTATTGTCCACAGACTGCATGAACCCTCTTTAAGGACGGTCTTTACCTAGGGAGGCAGTGTGGGCACAAGTAGATGCTTTCTGAATATTGCTCGGAAAATTTAGAGGGGCACTTTTTAGCAAGTTAAGTGCCTTTCAGGGAATGTATCACCGAAATAATTTTTTTTTTCTTAAAAAGACGAAGCGGCGATTTTACAAATATGGGGTGTTTTCCTTTTGTGTCTGTGACATAGTGTTTCATTTCTGCATGGGTAGGCATGGTGAAGTGTGTGTAGTCTGAGTCTTTATTCGAGACCTGCATACACAAATACGTGGCTGAGGAGAAGAGACAAAAAAAGCTCCCTTCCCCTCGTATACATTGGTACTGCAGTATGCTCAGAACAGAAACAGCACAGGCTAAGATGTTGTATGAAAAACTCAGAAAAACACGCAGTGCACCATAAAATGTGCAATGCTACTAATACAATATATTTCGGGATACATCCAATGCAAGTTACATGCACAAAAAAAAAGAAATGTAGTGGCAGGGCAATGCAATTTTAACGAAATAAGCAGTCTCTTGTAAATGTGCACCTGTTATTGAAATCTGAAACAAATGCATTATTTATCAGTTAAGCCACTTTAGTCGGTTAGTATGTGCAGAAACAGTAGAAAGAACTGCACTGATGACACATCTTGCATGCTTCACGTCCGTTATAATCAACAATGGTAGCTCTCTATGGAAACCTTGATAATATCAAGGAGCAGTTAGCAGCCAAACACCCTGAACAGGCCTGTATTTGAAGAGGTGCGTACCAGGTGCATTACAGCAGATGATAAGTTTAAAGTTCTCTCAAAGTCACAGCACTTTTCACTTGTTTGCAGTATTATTATTTCCATGAATAGATTATGCATACTTTCGAGTGAAAAACATGTTTGTTTTCACTGTTGTAAAAAAATAATTAATTACTTGATAATGCCAATTGTAGAACACCATGGCAAGACAGTATATATTACCCTCGTGGTTGAATTTGTCTTGGCCTCACTTCAGGCTTCTGCAGTAAGTTTTACACATAAAAGAATGAGGTGAATTTGAATTGAAAATATGGGGGGGGCATTTTGTTTAAATATCAGTAAACAAGAGCCGTGAATCTCAAGAATAAAATCCATATGAAGCAGGTGAAAAGCCCATCATTTTAATGCTGCTTGAAGTAGCGCCCAACGAGCCCTGCATAGACAATAGCGCCAGCTTGCCACCAAGAGGGAAATGCACTGTTGCCATTCAATAGCCATTATGGATGAACCCCGGCAGAGTAGACGTGTTTTGTGGTGGTAAATGCGAGACTGTTGAGTGGTGACACTAGTATATATCGGTTTAGTACGTATGTGGTCAGGAGCATTGATTGGAAAATACCTTGATCCATGCGTGGAATGTTATTAGTATTGCATATTTGTTTTTGGCTGCACTCTCACTTGGTGTGCTCGAGCACCGTGGAGAGTGGCACCGACTTCACGCTTCTCATGGCCACATCTGCCAGCAGCGCGAAATGCACACAATTGACTTGGCTCCACAAGGACCACTGGACTGTGCACCGTGCAGTCTTCTCTGTGGCAGAGTGAAGGAAGTGGTCTTTAACTGTGGGCTCGAGTGATTTGTGCATTCACACACTGGTTTTTTTGCCAAATGCAGTTTGTCAGAACACGTTGCTCGGTGGTGTGGATCACTAACAGTTAGCTAAAGCTCGTTATCTATCATCTCTCATAGGACAAGAAGACGGGCATGTCGAAGGGCTTTGGCTTCATTACATTCGGAAATCGTGACGGCTTCATCAGCGCCACTAAGCAGCAACAACATGTTCTTGAAAGTTTTACGGTAAGATTTTCTTTAATGGGAGGGAGACTTCATTTGGTTTTTAGACTGCTTTCTAAATGTTCATGCATTCATTGAAACTGTTGTGCCTTATGAACCTGCCGCACAGTAGTTCCGAGATTTTTTTCTGCAGACCGAAAGAATAGAGGAGTGTTATTTTGGCATTTGCTCCAGATGCAAAACGTTGGGTTACAGATGGCACAAACGCTGCCAGCTGGTGCCGGTGGCACTTAACCCTATAATAACAAAAGATGAGCTGAGCTTGTTAAGTGCATACTCGCAAAAAAGACAGATGGCTAGACCAGTTTGTCCAGCACTTTTTTTGTTTGTTATGCAGACCTAATGACAGTTTTAGCTCCTTTGATGCTCCATGCTTCTTCCAGATGGCTTCCAAGCATCTTGTGCTCCTTTATGTATGATACCAGATATTGCAAAAAGCAATATCTGATATCACCTATATCTTTTTATCATATATATATATTGAAATAATACGGTTCAGCTGACGCTTTATTCCACGAAAAGCAAGATGGCGCCAACGAAGAAGACGCCCGAGCGAATGATGATCGTTTTTTACAGATGAGGAAGATGAAGTCCAATAAATGCCAACAATATACATATATTTCTTGCTAGCATTATAGTTTGAAATGGCAGTCTTTGGTAGTACCGGTGCACTCTTCAAGTGGTTCCGAAAAGAAAACAAAGCATACTGATTCTGAGAGTTTGGACTCTTCTACTGCAAGTGACTTGGAACTTTACTTGGGCACCTGTGGTAAATTCATTTTCATGCATTGAAGCCCATTCTGAGTACAGCACAAGCAAAAAAGATAGTTTTGATGGTAAACATCACCTCCATTACAAATTTTTCGTGCTAAAGAGTGAAGAAAACATGGTAATTGCGAGAGCTTACACTCTTTGACCGTGGGTGATCCTAAACTGGTATCGGATGACGGTGGCAATGCGCAGTAAAGCCCTGCCTTCAGTTCATTATAAACATGTTTCCTTTTTGTTGTCAACTTCATTTCTTTCGAATGATCAGAATCATTTGTATACGCACACACAAAATGTCCATCTATATTGGAAGTTTTCGACTTCTTCGCCCTCCTTAATGTGCTAAAAGGCCCTGCAATGCTTTTCCGAGTAATCATTGAATGACCTCACCATCAGCGTTTATTGCACCATGAATCACTCGCCGCAAAAGTTTTCAGATATGAAGTACAAGCTATAGGGATTTGTCACAAACTTGAAGTGATTTTTCTCTTCTTTTGTACTGGCAAGTGTGCTGGAAGCTACACAGGAGGGAGGGTTGATGACAAAAAAGCAAGAAGCTACGTCAGTGTGTGTCATGACCTTGAGAATTTTCTGTATTCTTCGATTAGAATGGCGAGCGCGCTACCGGCACTTGGCGGCCTTAGTAACTGTTGTGCGAAAGTCTGGCCGAGCTGTGTGATTAGCTGGTGCCCACCAACTTTGTCCTGCGATAACTGATTTGGAAGCCAATCCAATGAGCTAAATACCAAGCAATGTCTTGCAAGGTCTTGTGAGGCATGTGAAAGAGAAAAGCATGCAATAGCAAACGCACGAGCGGTTTTGGAAATAACAACTATACATTAGCAAGTAGTACTGTCATAGTGGGTAGGGCAAGCAACCAATTCGTGCATGTAGTCTTTGAAGTAGCATGGCTGTAGTATGCTGCATGCCACCTGACTGAACTTGGGAGAAAAGAAACCAATGAGCAGACAAGCATTGATCAAGACTGGAAGTGCTGAGTTAGTTACTTTGTTGGTGTTAAAGAGAGAAACATGCATATTATTTATTTATTTAACTTGAAACAAACAAATATTAACGAAAATGATTTCATGATTATAACGTCAGACAATGGCTTTGTTCGTCCCTACGACTGTGTAGTTGGTACCTTCAACTATGTAGTTTGCCGATAGGAAAGCAAGCAATTTCAGGCTGTTTTTGCAATGAAATTGGAAATTTCCTGCTGTGTTCAGAGCGATATTTGGCTCGCACGCTGGTTGGCAACGTCTTTTGACCGTGGTCAAAAAGTGTTGCAGGGCCGCTTTAGGTGTTGATGCATGTGGCAAGTAATTCACAGTTTATTGTAAAAAACAGCCAAACATCGCTTGCTCTCTCATTTGCAAAACTACAAAGCGAGCGGGAGTGCTGGCGAACAATTTCAGAGGTGCCCCATTGCATAAGGTGCTGCCATGTCTGAACCAGAACTGCTGGCCAATATAGTGAACAAAAAAAGAAAAAATGGCCATGTGGCGTGGCAACTAAACCTTTAGGTGCCCTCTTGCCGTTGCCTCTGTGCAATTTTCAGCTGACCCACGGTGACGAAACGAGAGCAAGTGGTATCATCACTTTTACTTGACTTAAAAATATTGTGCAGCAGGAGGCAGAACATCAGATCACCAAAGTGATTTTATGATAAATGAGCCCCTCTAAAGGAGAAGCGTCTCTTAAACCTGACAGCCTATGTATACACAATGCCAGGGTGGTCATAGAGTGCCTGTAGTGTTTCAGAATACACCTACTAACCCGAAAGAAAGTCAATCCAGAACGTCCTTTGGGAGTTGTCTAAGTGATGCATAAGAGCAGAGCTTTATTGTAGGAAGTTCTGTGGTTGCGGCCTTTCCTGGAATGTTGTTGTCGGGTGACAACGACACAGAGTCATTCGCATTCCTTCTAGAGTTTGTCAGCATCTCGACCTGCCCAATCGAAGGCACGTCTCACAACCACCGAAATGCGTTTGGCAATAAATTTTCGCAAAGTCCTTCACAATCCTCCATATCGGCTTTGCATTTTGTCTTGGAGGGCTTTTATTCCAACACCAAGAAATATTTGAACGGAGCTGTCACTGTTCTCCTTTTATGTTTTTTTTTGTACTGCTGGTGGTGCACCACATTTATATGGTTCAGGTCCATTCAAATTCTGTGAGTGTGGGTGTTCAGCCCGACAGGCAAGGCTTCTTCTCAGCACGTGGCCCTAGGTTCGACACCCAACACTGCCAAGAGCGTTTATTTCGTTTGATACACTTAGTTCTTTGCATCTGACGTGACAGAACACACAGTTACCTTGTTGAGGTGTCCTCTATCATGACTGCATATTTAGTTAAGGAAAAACAAATTGAAAAGCTTTCTAAATTTCATACCTGGCGACTATCGTATTTAATAAGTGTCTCTAAATTTTCACAGGTCGTATGTTGCACATTACACCAGCAAGTGCTCAAAACATGCTAAGCGACAATGGTATTGTAGTCTTTGACATGCGTAATGTTTCCTTGCACGTTTGGGTTAGTTGAGCCTGACTGTAGTGGCTGTATCATGCACAATTACTTTTTTTTTTTGTCTGAGTGTCTCTTGTTTTTGAATTTCACTTTACTTTCTGCTCATTTTCGGATTTCTCTTGCTCTTTCAGCTATCGGTCCATCCTGCAACAAACTCATAGGCACTGCATCAGAGAAGCTTTCATGTAGATACATAAACTGAAATAAACACATTGTCTCTCATCGTTACACATCAAATTTGTAACTATTGAGCAATCCGTTTGAACTTTGTCTCATGAACAGCAAGACGAACCTGAGCTTGATATGACATCTGTGTGCCAGTCTACGGTGGGCACACAGCCACAGGAATTCTTTAAGGTGGTGTTTTAGCAAGCAACATTACGGATGCTTGGTGAATGGTTATGCAGCATTTTGTGGACTTGCCTTTGCTGCCTTCCCTAGAGGTGCTTTCTCCTCAACCATTCCTGCAGCGCAGTGAAAGGTGTCAGCCAGGCAGAAGAAAAGCTCCTTTGTCTTGTGCCTCTGATTGCTGTCATACATGTGCTGGCTGAGTGTAAGCGTCAAAAAAGGATTGGTTGCAGAAGTTGGCCGATTCCCTGCTTTCTCAAAATGCATGGCCATATCTCGCATTGGTGTTCTGGTAGCTCAACAACCTAACAAGTGTCCGCGTTTACCTCAGTAACATGGTCGCACGCATTTGAAAGCTTTTCTTTGACTAACACGAGTTTTAGACGAGTGGACGATCTAACATCCAGAGACTTCACATGTGATGTCATCTTCTAATGTTAAAGGATAATGCTCTAGCCACTGCAGCTGAGGCACATGCCTCATCAGGTGCAAATACCTCAGATGCAATGCTATGGAAGCTAGCGAGACTTCTTGCAGCAGATGCATTCGCACCAAAATGATTTTACCACCCATAATGTGACGTTTTTCGTTTTCACACAGCAATAAATGAAAACGCTTTTTTTCTTAGAAATAAACAAACCTCGCAGTTTATACGGTTGTTAATAGGTTGTTCTGGATCACTTTGCGCCTCTGTTTTCATATCGCGGCCTCCGCGATTAGTTCCGTGCAGCCTGAGCCAATAGCGGAGGCCATGGTTACAATGACGAAATCCAAGCGCGAGGCGCACAGACATTTTGCTAACCGAACTTCTTGCATAGCTTCCACAGTTTTACAGCTGATGTATGAAACGGGGTGTAGGATGCCTTTAAGAATGTCCCTTGTGTAAGCAAGCACATCCAGATGCTTGGCACATTTTCACTAAGAGTGTCATTGAGTTATGCTGTTTGCATTTCCAGTTACAATTGAAATTGGTACTGTAACTTTTAGAAAAATTTATTGCTTATCCATTTTCACATGCCGTTGCTTCGTTTGCTTTGCCACAGAATACCACGTACAATACTTTCTTTATTTAAATGTGCTTAAATTGAAAGGACACAACACCAGCGCCGGTGTTCTGTCCTCGTTCATTTTGCGCTGTACAAATATGTCGATTCCAAATCACCAACTAGCCAAAGCTACCGTTCTATCACTCTGTGAAGGTTTTCAAAACTTGAATGTTTAGTGCTTGATCCTTCAAAACACAACTTGGTTCATCTATATAGATGTAAAATTAACTAGGCTCTAGTAGACACTTTCTTCAATGCTTTGGCGGAGAACTGGTGCAGCTACGTTACAGGGGCCCTGCGACGCTTTTTGAAGTAATCTTCGAATGGCTTCATTAAAAGAACTTATTGCCTCACGAATCGACTACAGCAAAAATTTTTAGAGTCCGTCAAGTACAAGCGGAGTTGTAGTGATTTGTCGCATGCTTCAAGCACTTTCTCCCTCCTTTTATATCAGTGAGCACGTTGAGGGTAGTGGGGATGACAAAGGGGTCAAGAAGACGCGTCCTCTTGCCAGCACGCACCATGGCCTTGAGCACTTTTTCTTTTTTTTTTTCGAACGCATGGCTTACTTTCAGTGTGACCGTGAATGTGAGCGCAGCCGTGTGGTGGCTTCTCATGGCAGCCTCAGAAACTATGCAGCTCACGATGCTCAAATCAGTCAATGGCCGTGGACTTTGGGTTTATCGTGTGGTCACTTGGGTTTATGGCATCACTTGTCGAGAAAGGGAACGATTTCTAGCCGACTTGCAGAATTATTTGTTAATTCCAGGCTGCGTGCTGGGCTATAATACTTGGCTCGCGGGTTCTCGGGAGCCTTGACTACTGATCGGCAGCATTTTTTTTACCATGCTGAAAAAGTGTCGCAGGGCCCCTTGAAGGTGGCACTGCCACTAGTCTTTCGTTCTTAAACTGACTCTTTTCATATTGTACAACAGTAGCTAGGCTTGCTGTTGAACGATGAACCTTGCAGTCAGTCATAGTTAGTAGTCAGACGCGTAACTTGTAAGTAGAATGCAGGCATAGAAAAATTTCATAAAATTGGATTGTTAGCAATGCAATTGGAATTTTTGTAGTGTTGCTGATGCAAAGTGTGCTGTAGAGAAAGAAAAAAAAAGGAACTTTCTGATGGTAGTGCTTCAAATAGAGTGCATAACATATTTAATGTAGCAGTACATAACGAGTGTAAAAATTGAATGACGTTTATGTAATAAGCATACCAGCATTTCTGTGTGTACCATGTGCAGAAAAGTCTTGAAAAAAAAAAGTTCCGGACACACCACATAGGAACATTTGCTGACAGTTTGAAAACTGCTTGAAATTAATGTAGTACTGACAGAAGACCCTATATTTTGTAGCTGTATTGGATGGACATTGAATAAGTGTGATCATAGGCGTGCGCAGGGTTCCCCTTCAGGGTTCAGGCGGGCGAAGGTTCATCCCCCCCCTCTATTAAGTCAATGTATGGGGCAGACTCGGCGCCCCCCTCTTAGGTGACTAGGGGGGGGCGGCCGCCCCTCTGCGCACGCCTACGAGTGTGATACAGAGCCTCAATTCACTACTTGTACAACGAATGCAGGCAAGCATCACCGAAATGTCCCCGTTTGCTTTCTTGTTTACAGGTTTGGATAGGTTAAGTGAAACTACAGTTTTGTTTGGTTCTTAGAGAGCCGCATGCATTAACTCCCCCTATACTGTGTTTACCTTTTTGGCAGCTATGCCTAAAGACGGCACATGACTGGCTGCTACAACTGGTTGCCTCAGTTGTTGCTAGGTTGACAGCGACATAGTACCATTGAACCCTGCCAATTTGCAGTAGCGTACGATGTTGGGCTAGTTAATTGGTACAGATTTGTAAGGTGTAAGGCACGGTTAAACTTGGCCTCCCTTAGCCTAATAGTGTGCATTTATTATTGAGTCACTTAGCAGAATTCAGACGTCACTGTCAAATATAACTAGACTGATGATAAAGAAAACTAAACGGGAGGTGAACAAAACCACAAAGGCACATTCACAGATACTGTTGCACAAAACATAGAAAAAACTTCAAAGATACACAGAACTTGAAAAAGGACTGCAAGTGCTTGGAAAAAAAATAAAGAAAAGCTGCGAATATCAAACATTCTGTCCAAGTACCCGACAGAATTTTTCATCTCTTCAAGGTCTCGCCTTCCCGTGAACTTCTGACAAAATTCAGACACATTATTGTTACAACCGGAACAAGAAAAAGTTTGGCATTTAATCTAGTCGCCAAGCTGCAATAACAATTTTTGTTTAGAGACTTTCCAATATCAAACAAAGCTTTTTCGAGCACAGCTTTTTGCTTCACCTATATAAATAAGTGACCTTTTAGTGCATCCAGTTTAATTGCACAACAGCATAGTTTCTGATGCAAGAAAAATATCCACGCAGAATCTCTTTTAGGAGTTGTCTAAGCAATGTGCAAATGTGGTGGAGTTTTATTGTAGGAAATTGCACAGTTGTAGCCTTCATTGGAATGCTGTCAGGCTGCATTGGTGCGGTGTCTTCCATCTTCCTGCTAGCATTTGTCAGTGTCTGAACTACCCCACAGAAGGTGCATTCCGCAACCATCAAAACGTTAAATTTTCGCGAAGTTGGAAGCTCCTGATGTGTAATCCTCCACGCTGGCTTTGAATCTTGTCCTACTGCAGGCTTTTATTCCGCCACCTCGAAGTGCTTCAACAAGGCCTTCATAGAAAGTGTTCTCTTTTACGTTTGTTTACACCGCAGGCACAATGCATGCATGGGGTTCAGAACTTCTGTGAGCTTGGATGTTCAGACCAGTGGGTAAGACACCTGGGTTCAGAGCATGGTGCCCCAGGCTTGAATACCAGCAACATAAAGGAAATCTTTGACACATTTCTTAAGAGCGATTCATCTGATGAGGCAGAGGCATGGATGGAAAGACTGTGTCCTCATCGAGTCGGCATAGAAATGCTAAGGCATTTGAGAAAGGAGACTCGCCACCTCATCGAAACCTATGCAGTGGTCTCGTAGTCATGTGCACCACGAATATGCACCGCCAAAAGCAGAGCCCGTTTCAGCACTCGGTGGGATTTATGGCCAACCATGTCCCTTCGTGTTTTCAAGAGAAATGAATCATTAGAAGAGTCAGCTGTATGGGCCTTATAAGAGCTATGCAAGAACTTCCCTAGTCATCACAAAATAACTGTATTGTAGAACTCAGTTGTCTTATAGATCTCCTACTGCAACGTTTCGAACCTGTCAAGCATAAGCAGAGTTATTACACAAGGCAAACACTTTCTGCTTTAGTCACAATGAGAACGTTAAAAGCTTTACAGGGAGGGATATGCCGCTCAGAAGCTGCGCTGCACGTTACAGGATTCAGCGTTTCTTTTTTTTTTGTGTGTGTGTGTACTAGCTGCTGCTGCTGGCTTTCAAGTGCATGCCACCAGCAAGTGACAGCACCCCTTGCGACAGCTGTCACAACTTACAATCACTTCTTGGGCCCGCTTGCTGCGGAGCCTGTGACAAACACTGCAAAGGAGAGAGCAATTTTTTTCGCATGAAATCTGAAAATCCGTGCTGCGTGCAGAGTAATATTTGGCTTACACGTCTGCAGGAACCCTCAACTACAGTTTGGCAACATTTTCAACCATGTTCAAATGCTGTTGCAGGGCCCTTTTAATCATCACACTGATTTAACCTAGTTCCGAGAGTTTGAAGCTCTACTGTACTAGATGTGCATTTTCAATGCACAAAATGTGCTGCAATTATTTGTGGTGCTCTGAAATATGAGCCCTTTACTACAACTGTGGCATCAAGAGAGAAGCAAGGCAAACTTTTTATGTCAACAGTTCTTTCATACTAATTGCAATACCATGGTATGATCACTAGGCATGCCACTGTGAGGGACACCGGATTATTCTCGACCACCTGGGGTCCTTTAAAGAGACACTAAAGAGGAAAGAAGATTTTTCTTGTAGTATTAGTAAAATACCCTTTCCCAAAACAAAAAGCACCACTCTTGCCGTGAGAAGACATTTAATAAACGTGAAAACGCACAAAAAGAAAATGCAGATGCTGATGCCACTTTGATATTTCTGCACCAATCCCAGCTATGGCACAGATTTTGACAGCATCTGCAATAGCTTACTTATACAATAATTGGCAAAAATGAAGCACACTATTTCCTAATAGGGCCAGGCACTTAACATACCAAGTTTCAGGAAATCTCCTGGAGACAATGCAGTAACCAAAAGACGAAAAAAACACTTCCGTCACGTCACGCCAATGTTCATTTGCAGATAGTTCAGCGTGCTGTTTTAAAATGAAACTAATTTTTTCTTCTATTAATAAAGCTACAACAATGAAATTAATAATAGAGCTTAGAATAACACAGATCTGAGCTAGTTGGTACTTATGTATTCATGTTAACAGATTGCGCATGCAAACAGACACAAAAGAGTTTATGGTGTCTAGACTTCTTTCTTGTGTCCGTGTTTGCATGCCCAGTCTTTTAATTAACATGAAATAACTTATCAGTCTAAATAAATTTATTGCTTCACTTTAGTGTCCCTTTAATGTGTAGCTAAGTCTAAGCCCGTGACAGCTGTTGTGGGTAACTGAACCCACGCCTTCAAGCAGGCATGTTGGCAGTTCTTTGAAACTTTCAGAAGAAGCAATATTGCTGCTGCAACACACAAGACTACAGTAAAATGCAGAAATGGAATGTTGAAAGTAGTGCATACACTATACATAAGGTACTGGCACCGTTCAGAACATTTTGTGAACAGATCCGATTTTGTGAAATCTGACGTAACACCAGTAAAATTGTTGAATTGGCCAAAATTTGCAAATGAAAACTTGAGAGATTGGCAGGTATGCAACCCTCGCGTTCACTTTGCTCGTCTATGGCCAACGCGTTGCATGTAAACCAACTGGCCAACTTGCAACCCTCGCGCGGTTTCTGAATTTATCAAGCAGCCTCACAGAGTATGGTGCCTGGATTGACGACGAGGGCAGTGATGAAAGTACGAGACAACGTAACTGTGAAGAAATGAAAGATAGTTGGGCTAATGCAGTGCAGTTGCTCCTTTATTCGAGCTGCCAGGATGTGCAGGCACCGGCTACACTGGTCGCAGCACGATGACGTTAGAAATGAATGGCCAAATACATGCAAGAACATACGGGCATGCAGAAACATGCTAATGCAATTACCATTTTTCTGGGTGGCAATTATTTGGACCTCCGGACAGTAGCGGGTCAGCCTAAATTACCTCTCAGCAGCTGTGGAAGGTTTCTGCATGCTGCTGAAGAAAATCACGTTTGAGGGCTGCCTTTATGCCCAGGTGTCACTGGCCTCCACACAATTGAGCTTACTACACTAGGCTATTTTGAGACGATTATTGGCAAGTGCTCGCCAAAACAGTGAACTCTAGCAACAAGTTATCCAACATCCACTGGTCCATCCGTGTCATATCAACACAAGCGGCAGCCTCGGCCAAATGTTGGCCAGCCTCACAATCAACATCGCACGACCTTGCACATCCACTCCATACTTGAGAGGTGACTGAATATGAGGGGGGTTTATTAGATGACAATGTTAGGTGAATGTCTGTGTGTGTGCACGCGCACGCTGCTGCAAGGGGACGCTTGACTCAGGAAGAAGGTCGCAGTACGGCTGCTGCTATCCGTAGACCACCCCCCGTCTGCTCCTGGTACACTTCTATGACGTCGTCGTTGACCATTTCCAACTGCACAAAACAACGTCAGGGTTATCAACACACGTTGCACGCAGCAAGGTTCATGGAAAGAATTGAATTTTTAAAAAAGGGGGGGGGGAGTTATGAATTCGCCCTCACACTGCTGAGTGCTGGCCCTCTGGTTAGCTCCATCGGTAAAGCAACCACCTCGGATAGGCGTTGGTTCTGGGTTTGATCCCCAGACCAGGATGAATTTTTCATAAACCAGGAAGCTTCGCTTTCTGAGAAATCTGTACGCATTTCCTTTTATGCATTGTACGTTACAAAAGACAACAATAAACTTCACATGTTCCCTTTCGTAAACCTTTCGTCACCTTGCAGGATCCCGCAGGAACTGATTTATAATGGTTAACTACACGAGATTTTTGTGAACGCACTTATTCAGATTGTTCTCCACATGGCAAAGAGCAGCTGCCGAAGTGGACTTCTCCCAGCAACTTTGAGGCAAGAGTGAATCGGAATGCGCTCCTTGTCTATGAGCGACTGAGAGGAGCATGTGGGAATCCAGGCGCATAGCATCGTGTGCTACATTACACAGCACAATCCTTTATCCCGCACGATGAGTGCCATTATTTCTTTTGCCGCTGCATGGCAACTGCAAGCACGAGCAGCTGCAGAGGCGGTAGTACTGAACACAACAGCATTTCACTCATCTTGCAGGCAACATCAATCGTGCAGAAAACAGATGTCGCTGTCAAAGCATACATATCTTGATAGGAAAAAAAGAAAAAAAAATACCGCTGCTTGTTTCAACATATAGAGCTCGCTCTCTGCGACGATAGTCCAAAGTATTTCGCCGAAGAAAAGTATAAATTCCCAACAAAAACAGTTCGAACTACCCTTTAACTGCAAATGAATTTCTTTATATCAATGAGCACACAGCTGCAACAAGTTTTATGTAGCTGAGGAATTCTTTGTAGCCGCTCATGGTTACCCACTGCACCATGACCAGCGCCACGAAGTCATGCAAGCATTATGCACATGTTCTGTGACAAAACCAACTTGTAAAACATTGTTGAATTAATGCATAACAGTGCAATAAATCTGCGACATCATACTGGGTCTTACTCGGTCCTGTGGATCACAGTAGTGATGACGCAATGCACACCTACACGTGCACGACGTCTCAAATTACATAAGGCACCGATCGTGAACAACCGTGTCATTCAGGCTGTCACCTCGCTCACATGCGACTCTAAACTGAAGCCCACTTGTTCTTATAGCACTGTCAGATGAGTTTCGATGTTGCTTGCGTGTTGAATGAACTGAGTAGAGGGCAAGCAGGTCATTTTAACCCTTTGTGGCCCGTTGTCGGGTCCCTCTCGACAACACAACACAGCCATTGCGGTCCGCAATCAGGTACCACATCCTATCCAAACATCGCTGAAAAACTTAGGCACATGGTCAACTGCAAAAATAAACATCCACTGAGTTTCTCTGGCACAGCTGTTGGTTTTTATTTCATGATTCTCAGAACTGGGGAAATATTTCTGAAACAGAATGGCTGAAAAGTGGGTAAAAGTATCGGACCGCAAATGCTCAACAATAATTTCTTGGGTCTTATGGGCCAAAACCACGATACGATTATGGGCCACGCTGCAGCGGAGGGCTCAAACTTTCGGCCACCTGGAGTTCTTTAACATGCACAGACTTCACGCAACACAGTAAGTACACGGGCCTCTAGCGCTTTGCCTCCACCGAAATGCGAACAATACAATCAATATTGATAGCTTCGCTTACACTGATTATCACAGTGTGCTAGACCTGCATCTCTTTAGGTCTTACGCATGTCACGCGACCACTGTGAAGAGGACTTAGTAGGTGTGACATCACACCGAACTTAATGTGATCCCCGCCTCACCTTCACCTTGTTCACATTGGGCTCAATGCTATGCCTTTTATGCACGTCACATTGTTCATAAATAGCAATGACCGTCAATGCTGCTTCATCCTCCTCACCTGTTTGGGTGTTTCGTCATCGTTGATGCGCTTCCCATCAAACAGGAAGCGGAGGGATGATACCGACATAGCCTGCACAAAATTTGAAAAAAAAAAAAAAATGCTTTATACAAGAATCAAATGGCAATGAAAACACAGCATGCATATGGAACCAGCAGTGCCCTGAACCTGTAGCACGTAGACAAACTAGGAAGCAAAAAAGAGTCCTTTATGCATTCGGCTAAGTCAGCTTGAAGGCGAAAGTGATGCCCTTGTTCTTATTCTTCTCAGTCGACCGTACTTTCATGCATGGAATTAAGGAACAAAATGTGCCAAGACCCGTGACAGCTAGTAGCCCCTTCCCAACCCCAGTATGCATTTCGGCAAGGTACCAGTGTATTGTGACGAAAGTGACTTAAAAAGCATTCCGCAAAGCGGTAGAACATGACAAGAAAATTTCAGAACCACTGTGCGTTATTTTCTTTCACAATAGTTAGGGCCGTTTTTCGAGAGATTTATGGCCATGTCCGTAAAATCAGGCGAAGTGCTCAAAATTTGGAAGTCTCCTGGGTGAATTGGGAGAGTTGGCAGGCAAGCAAACAGCCAATGTTTCCATCGAATACATCGACGGCAAGTTGTCACCATTGTTTATGTGGAGCTTCCACTTTACATGTTGAAGGTCTGTGCACAGCAGTGTTACAACTAGCACAAGAGGAAGAACTCCTTGGACACCTAGTACAAAGCATGCGTAAGCCTTTTCTGGGTGACTGTACTGGAATGATTGATGTCCAAACTGCAGGTGGACAACGCAGCCTATATTTCTTGCTAAAGTTAGCACAACTGAGAAAAATGTCGAGACTAGGCGGGCATTTTGGCAGAGCACGACACAAATAAATAAATCTATAGAATTGGCGCAATTGACCCAGCTGCTGCACTTCTGCTAATAGCAAAAATTGATGAGCCAGCTGTTGCTAACTTTTCTGTGTTTCAGTTTCTTCCCAGGGCGTCTACCAATTCAATTTTTTCAAATTGCCTGACCTTGTCTTCATCAAGGCAGTTGCTGACTTTTTTGGGGGGTGGGGGGTGTGCTCAAAAGCATGATTTATAAATATGGCACCCATTCACATTTTGGCAAGGCTGTTCTTTTAATGCATTTTCTAAACTAGAAGAATCAATATTCCCGATTATCTTGACTGAATCATGAGACCGAGTCAGTGACTCCCCAAAAACAATGCATAACTAGCCAGTTTTCACTTGATGGCAACAAAGGAACAGAAGCCTTGTGGTCACAATCCAACTCACCACTCTTTCACTGTAGCTCTTCTTTAGCTTCCCCATCTGTGTGGTCATCTTCACCTTGAAGTGGATCTCATTGCCATCCTGCAAATACAGCCACACATCAGGTGGCGTGCACAAACCGGTGCCCACCTCAACCGCTCAAATTGGCACATAATACACTGCATGATCCATCTCATTGAGAGTTAGCCAAAGCTTTGCTCAATTTTTCACAGCTGCACTTTCTTCTCGGGGCCAATAATTTGGAGCCTGCTGTCCACTAAAGTTGCAAGAAAGCAGACACTGACTAAATGGGAGGGCCAGCTACAGGTGCTTACCTGCCAATGTGTAAATTTAGAACCCATAAATGTCGCGCAGACAAAATGCAGAGGAGAAGAGGAGTTGGAGTAATCCCTTTCAAATGTTTGTGAACATGCACCTTTTGTGAGATATATTGCTACTCTTACGAGAAAAACATACACTGCAATTACCTACAGCCCGATACAAGTCTGGAAGGCAGCGACATTTCCTGCTCAAAGGTGATCGAATAATGAGGAAGCTGCCTCAAGTTCATTGCCTTTGTCTTTTATGCCTTTTACTTATTATTTTCCTTAAGCCAGTTGTATAGATGTTCTTGCTTTCTTTCGTGTTTCATACACTTTATGCTAACAAGATCATTTTATGTATTGTTACCCACTCTGCAACGACTCCTTTGGAGTCGGCAGTATTGTCAAATAAAGAATAAATATGAGCCTGTGCCAACGGTTGTGCACTCCTAGACTAACATTGGGAGCCAGATGGGCAGTAACTCTGCCATGAACTCACTTGCTCGCAGCAGAGTTACTTCATTTACTTAGCAAGCGAGCTCACTGCTATGTAACATTGACTATGCGCAATGTTACGTAGCAATGAGCTTGTTGATTAGTAACTGCACCTTGGCCCTGCGCTGATGCAGTTTTGGCCGCGCAGTTGTCACTTTTTAGCACACAAACGAACAAGGATGAAAAAACAAGGTGGACACAGCGCTATGCCCAAGCAGGGACGCAACAACCGTAATAGGATTTGGAGCAATTTCTGGAGCATCAAAATGTAGCTTTTGGAGCACGAAAATAAAAATTTGGAGCAGGTTACGGGGGAAAAAGAACCTCAAATTTTTTAGCACGAAATCCCAAATTTGGAAGTACAATAAGGCTTACTTTTAGAAAACAAAAATATATTACAAACTAACATCAGCTAACTTGTGCACAGTGCACGCGAGCACTATTTCAATGAAAGCGGTCTGCTGAACCACCCCACAGTGCATACAATGTCTTAGTATACAATAGCATCTGCAGTGCCTGTCAAATCATTTGACGTAAAGGTTCGTAAAGCAGGAGTGAGTGGGGGTGGCTAAAAAAGAAAACTGGCGTACGTTTTTGCTCACTGTTTCTCAGGGCCGCAGAAACGTCACACGCATACCTGAATGATTGCCAGTAATTTTTTTTAGACGCCAGCAATCATATTAGTACTCATTATGAGGTGCGTGCACGCATGAGTAATTAAGGAACGAGATGTGCTGTGTCCCGCAGCAGCTAGTATTAATAGCCCCTCTAAATCTTCGTATGCTTCGTACACTGGTCTACTCCGCACGGCACTGGTGTACTGCAGCGAAAGTGGCTTAAAATGCATTCTGCACGCGACAGAACAAGACCATGGAATTTTAGAACCGCTGCCCTTTTTTTCTTCTTTTTTTTTTGCGGTATGGTTAGGGTACAATGAAGTAGTGGTTAGGGTTATGGTCTGTTCTTCTGGATTGGATGACGATGCAAAAAGTGCAGGTGGCCAATGCAATCTTTAGTTCCTGCTAAAATTAGCACAACTATGAAAAATTTGAGGCTGGTCAGGCGTCTTGGCGCGGCATGGCACAAAAATAAGGAATTGTATCAAACTGGCGCAAATGGCACAGCTGTTGCACCCCTGCCCAAGCATATGCGCAGTTGTCGCATATTTGTTTACCCCATCAGTGCTTTGCACCGCGCTTCCTCACTGCATCGCCTGCAACTAACTGACACTGTTGTTTCCATCGCGAGCACCAGCGAGCCGACAGAAGAGGACAAAGAAGTACCAGTGAGCACGAGAGAAAACGGGGACATAGAACTACTAGCAGGGTCTTAATGGCCTCACTCAGTGTCAAATAAAGCCCTCTTTTAATCACCTCGACGGTATCGAGTTCTTCAACGGCTTCTCGACGCCATATCCCAAACATTTGGTGCTGATCAACCCGGGATAGATCTACTGACGGCTACGAGTTGCCCGGATGAAATGGACAAGCTCAAGGCAAAGCGGACTTCACGACGATCTTTGAACAGCCGGATCATCAATGAGGCAAGTGCCCTACTTTGCAACGACTCCGCAACGCATGAGCAGCTCGATTCCATCTACGAGAGGCTCAAAACGAACAACGATGAGTTGAACAAGATCAACAACAAATTGGAGAGCATCATCACGGACGAGGACTTCCAATCCGAGTACGAAACAATTTTAGAGTATGAAGACAACGCGATGCGCATTCTCGCCGAGCTCATAGGCCGTCGGAACTGCATTTCAAGCACACCAGCAGAAGAGGGATCGGGGTCGGGGCCGACTACCAATGTGATCGCTACACCATCAGAGAGGACGGGAGCCAAGCTGCCGAAGCTCACGATCGCGCCCTTTTCTGGGGATGTGTGTAAATGGACGGAGTTCTGGGAGCAGTTTCTCCAGATTGTCCACAACAACGTCACCCTGACTACGATGGAGAAATTCCACTATCTGCGACAGTTTTTAAAAGGAGACGCTGCCTCAGCGGTGGCCGGTCTTCCAACGACTGAAGCATGCTATAAGGACGCTGTAGACCTACTACAGAAGCGCTTCGGGGACAAGACCCGCCAAGAGCAGGAATACTTTGCAAGATTGCGTCAGCTGACTCCTGTTCGAGCATCTGGTGATACAAGAGCCCTCCGACAACTCTACGGCCACGTGCTCGTGAACATCCGAGGGCTGGAGTCACTCTGTGTGCAGCGGTCTTCATTTTCGTCGATGCTCTGCGACGTCATGCTTAAGGCATTACCCCGAGACGTCGTGGTACTGTATCACCGTACCTGTGCCGCACAAGCTGAGAATGATGCCGCGGACAACGCAGGGCTGGACGGTCTCCTGAAGCTCCTTTCGGTCGAACTGGAGAGTTTGGAAAAAAGCGACTATAAGGATAGCAGCGGACGAGACAGCGGGGCTCAACATGTGGCGACCCAGCCAGCCCGTAGTCGGCCTTGGAAGCAGCCTACGTCATCTGTTGTCCATACGAAATCGACTCGTGATTATCAGCACTACAACGAGATGTGTGCGTTCTGTTCATCCAAGCAGCACTCCACGGAAGCGTGTCCTACCGACATGTCCCTGACGCAAAAGAAGCAAGTGCTGTCGAGTGACAAAAGGTGCTTCCGATGTACCATGAAAGGCCACAGGGCACGCGACTGCAAGCGGAGGATCTCGTGTTCGAAGTGCAAAGGCCGACATGCCTCGAGTATGTGTGACCCAAACAGGATTCCACAGGACTCGCACCAAGCCGCCCGGAATGACGGTGCAAGTGCAACAGTTTGCTCATCACTAGGGAGACAACGGCGAATCAGCGATGGATACAATGCGTGCGTCTTCCTCCAAACGTTCCGAGCCTGGGCGGGAAGCGATCACAACTGCCGCTACGTGCGAGGTGTATTCGACGGTGGCAGTCAGCGTACCTTTGTCACCGAGGAGTTGTCACGACACTTGGGCTTAAAATGCCTCGGATCCATAAACATGGCTCTCAACACCTTCGCCAGTGCCTCAAACCAAGCGGCTGAAAATCGACGAATAGTGGAGCTTCGCTTACGAAGTCAGTTTTCTGACATGGAGGTTTAGCTAAGTGCCATTGAGATTCCGCACATCTGCCAAGACATCGACGAAACAAGAATGGAAGTCTCATTCGTCGCTTCTTTTAAGAAATTGGGAAGGGACGTAGCCGATGAACTCGCACACGCATCAGTGATCACACAAAGTGGAATCAGCGTGCTGATAGCCTCCGATCAAATGTGGAGAGTTCTGACCAGTGAAGTCCTACGGTGTGAGGACAATGATTCACTGATTGCCATGAACTCCAAGCTTGGTTGGACGTTTCAAAGACGCACTACCTTCTTGACATCACAGTGTGCCACAGTGAGAATGATGGTTTGCGCCTTGAAGACTCAAGTAGTCTAGTCAGATGAGTTTCTACGGACGTTCTGGGAACTGGAACACCTTGGCATATCCGACTCAGTTGAAAGACCTAATGAAGTCAGCAAGGTCATGCAACAGTTCGAAAGCGCCATAACATACTGCGACGGAAGGTATGAAGTGGCGCTACCTTGGAAGGAGGGATGCGAGCTTTCCGACAACAAGCAAGTTGCTGTGACAAGGCTCCATAAGCTGCTTACTCGTCTAGCGAAGCAAAAGGGATTATTACTGACATACGACGACACCATACGCGAGTACGTGCGAGCGGGACACGCCGAAATTGTTGATGACGTTCCTCCGGAGCCAGACAAGTTGTACTACATGCCACACAAGGAAGTCATCAGAGAGCAGGCGTTGACTACAAAAGTACGGGTGGTTTTCGACGCATCATCTCATGACAAGGGATGCAAGTCTCTCAATGAGTGCCTTGAAAAGGGAGACAACCTCTACCAAGACCTTGGGAAGATACTTCTGCGTTTCAGGACACATCCTATAGCGGTAATCGCTGACATAGAGAAAGCATTCCTACAAATATCCATACGGAAAGAAGACAGACGCTTTTCAGTTCCTGTGGTTTGCCGAAGGTGACTTAATGGGTAGTCAGCTCCAAGAATGGAGGATGACTCGTGTACCCTTTGGAGCTACATGCAGCCCATTCCTCCTCATGGCGACCATCCTTCACCATGTGAGGAGAACGCAAGGTGTCAAAGAGAAAACGTCAACAAGACTGGCCGAGTCCTTTTACGTAGATGACCTGGTTACGGGCGCCGACACGGAAGACGAAGCTGAAGAATTTTGTCGTGCAGCGCAACAAATCATGAAAGCAGCGGGAATGGTCCTACGCAAATGGACCACAAACTCACCTAACCTAATGGTTGCACTGGAACGACAGAAGGAGTCTGCCAGTCAAGAACTGGTAGTGCTTCATGAGCAATCTGTTAAAGTTCTTGGCGTTGCTTGGAATCTCGTTAAAGGGACCGACAACTGATTTTTCTCGACCCAGTTTCTTACGGCGCGACAGGAAGCTTACCCTTCGTAGCGTTTGTAGCTGCAGTGGTTTATGCTAAAAGCACGTAGTTATTTTATAAGCAGTATTTTTCTATCTGAAAGGCTCCAAACACGCATGAAGGCTTGCTCCAGCAACGCTGAGAATTGATAGCGATGCCGCTAGCCCTTGTGAAAACTGTCGTTGTTCTGCTTTCGCAGGAGTTACTGTAACTATGCTTAACCACCTTTATTTCGAGCTTGGAAACCATTTTTGAAAATAGCAAGCTGTTACAATCAGATAATGTGGCTTTATACACCTTCTCGGTATTTGTACAGCGTTATGTGCGCCTGCGCCCAAGGTTGCCTGCGCCTGTGACATAGATGGCTTGTCCCGGCATGTGATCATTACGCCAAGCGAAGGCAGCGCCACTTTGCTGCATACAACTAACGCAGGCTTATATGTACATTTTTATGGAGTAATACCTTTTAATATAAAGAAATGAACAATATTTCAGTACTAACAGAAAAGTCATCGAACGCATACACCAACCAATGGTCACGTGACCGCCTTCATCGGACCGTTTATTATTTTGCCGACAGAGGCGCCAAAGGTCACTTTTCGCGACCTTCTATGAAGAAATAAAAATACAAATCCACCTCTCACGAGATAAACAGGGTTGGTTTGAGTCAATGCGACGGACAATCTTTCCATCAGTGCAGTCATCTCATTTCGTGTTCTGGGCAGTTGTCGGTCCCTTTAAGGACGAGTTCAGTTTCTCGGTCGACCGACTGCTAGACTTTATGAAAGAGAAACTTGACACTAAACGGTTCGTCTTACAGGCGACGTCGAGAATATTTGACCCACTCGGAATGGTTGGACCGTACACCATTGCCATACAGATACTATTCCAAAAACTGTGGACTCGTGGAATAAGCTGGGATGACCAACTACCTGATGACCTGCGAGACGAATGGCAAAACCTAGTACGACAGCTTCCACAACTGCAGGAAATATCGATTCCTCGCTATCTGGGCGGAAGGAGGAAGTTTCCAAGTGAAATGCATCTGCATGTCTTCTGCGACGTCAGCCCAGCAGCGTACGGAGCCGTAATATACGCCGTTACTACCATGACCGAATGACCCATCTTGCTGATCTCCAAGGCACGTGTGGCTCCCATTAAGAAAACGACGCTACCATTAAGAAACGGTGCACTGGTTGGCGTGGCTCCCATTAAGTGCAAACGTGGCTCCCATTAAGAAACGGTGCACTGGTTGGCGCTAGACTGCTGACATACGTGAGCAGTGCACTAAATGACATTCATATTGAGTACACTATGTGGACCGACTCCACGATTGTACTGTCATGGATACGAAGAGACTGCACGAGGTGGAAGCAATTCGTTGCTAATCGTATCACGGACATCAAGTACAGAACAGAACCATCCCGATGGAGATATTGCCCAGGATTGGAGAATCCGTCTGATTTACTAACGAGAGGTGTGACGTTAGACAAAGTTAGATCCAGCTCAGTGTGGTGGCATGGTCCTGACTGGCTGCACGGTTCAGTGGAGAAGTGGCCTCTCCAACCTATCATTTCACCGGACATGGATGAAGCTGCCAGAAGCGAGATAGCAGCTGTTCAAGTAGTGACGGCAACGGAGAGACTTATTCCAATTATAAATATAAACATTGAGCGTTTCAGCAAGCTTCAGCACTTGCTGCGAATCACAGCTTGGGTGTTTCGATTTACAGACCGCTGCCGACACAAAACAGAAGAAACTAGCCACCTGACTGCGACAGAAGTCCTGCGGGCCGAGCACTACTGGGTTAAACACGTCCAAAACCAAGAATTTCATGCAGAAGTGAACTGCCTAACACGCGGTCGGACACTGGAACACACGTCCTGCATTGCTAACCTTCGCCCGTTTATAGATGCTGACAAATTCTCAGAATCGGTGGACGCTTGTCGCTCCTGAAGTCACCGCTAACAGTCAAGCATCCAATACTTCTGCCAGCAAAGCATCATTACTCCGGTCTGGTTGTCATCAGAGCACATCAGCAAGTCCTACACAATGGTGTACGAGAGACGCTCACCCAGCTCAGAGAGCACTACTGGATTTGTCGCGGATGTGTCTTGGCGAAAAAAGTTATACGCAGTTGCAACGTGTGCAAACGACTCGCCGCCAGACCAGGAAGTGCTCCAACAGCGCCTTTGCCAAGTCACCGGATAGAGCCAACAAACCCTTTCGAGGTTGTTGGTGTAGACTTCGCAGGCCCGCTCTTAGCACGCACGCAAGACGGCGACGCAAAGTGCTACGTAGCACTTTTCACCTGTGCTGTTTCGCGAGCAATTCACCTTGAGCTCGTCTCTAACATGACAGCTGAAACATTCATATTATGCTTGCGACGGTTTGTCAGCTGGAGGGGACTGCCCCGCGTTATCTATTCGGACAACGCGAGGACCTTTCAAAAGACGTCAGCGGATTTAAAGCGCCTATGCCACATCTTCAAAGAAGAGGACGTCGCAAACCATCTCACCGTCAACGGCATTCTCTGGAAGTTTATAGTGCCCAATGCACCATGGTGGGGTGGATGGTGGGAGCGACTGATAAGATCGGTGAAGACTTCGCTGCGTAAGATTCTCGGCAGAGCCTGTCTCAACTTTGAAGAAATTATGACAGTGCTGACAGAAGTCGAAGCAGTAATCAACTCTAGGCCTCTAACCTTTGTCGAGACAGATGAAGCGGAACCGTGCACTTTGGCTCCAGCCAATCTACTGCTTGGACGTCGACTAACTGCTATGCCATATGACGCGGTCAACGTTGACGCCAACTCGAGACGATCGGATGTCATTTGTCGACATGCCTACAGAAGGCTTCTAACCGAGCATTTTTGGAAGCGATGGCGGAAAGAATATTTGCTGCAGCTCAGGTCTGCACATTTCGCAGGCAATCAACGAGCCACGGACTTAAAAGGAAGGTGACATCGTTATCGTACATTCCGAGGCGTCACCTAGACAACTATGGAAACTTGCAAGAATCCTTCAGGTTTTTAGAAGTTCAGATGGGCATGTCCGTTCGTGCAAGGTTAAACAGCAAGGAGGTCTGATTGTGACAAGGCCCATACAAAAGCTATACCCGCTGGAACTCTGTAATTAACTTCATTTGCACGGCCGGGAATGTTTCCATCGCACCAACCAGCGAGCCGACAGAACAGGACAAAGAAGTACCAGTGAGCACGAGAGAAAACGGGGACATAGAACTACTAGCAGGGTCTTAATGGCCTCACTCAGTGTCAAATAAAGCCCTCTATCGAGTTTCTTCAACGGCTTCTTGACGCCATATCCCAAACAGACACGGCCAACAGGTGGGGAAAGCCTTGCTCTGCTAATGAGTGCACACCAATGATGCAGTGGGTGATGTGTGGCAAAGTCACGACGACTCTGCTCTGCGACGAGAGAAGGAAGGGGAAGCCGAGCGAAAAACCAAATGTTTGTTCTATTTTCTGCAGCTTTATTATTACAATCAACCTATTCGCAAGAATTCTTGGGGCAGGATGCCCCACACCCTACAAGTATGCAGTTATCTCTTCATCACAAATTTTGTGCCTCGAGGTGTTTAAGGGGCCTTTAAAATTGTACCTAACAGAGGGGTGTTCAAAGAGTTGCACAAGCAGCCGGTAACATATACAAGGCCTCTGGCCACTTCATCATAGTCTACTTCGTCCTACTGGCTCCGATCCCTCCACAGTCTTGTGACATTACTCCACAGTAAGTGTGCGGCCTTGTCTCAGATCTAGTGCGGTAGCAGTGGTGGTCGGTCACTGACAACTAGTTCAATTTCAGGGAGGGAAAGAATTCTGAAAAATTTGAGATCACCACAGTCAGATGGTGGGAATTTCCAGTGGCGCACTTGTAATTCTGGAAAACTTGTTTCCTCGCTTAATAGACCTCCACGCATTCTCTGAACAAGAGCCAACACTTTTTCAGCCAGGTTACAGATGACAACACATGAGCCTTGAACAAAGGCAGGTCTGCTTACTCATTCATTCACTTTCCACAAGTTTGAGGCTACATAACTGAGAGGAACAGTATTGGCTACAGCAATGAAATTCTAGGAACTGACATGCATGAAAGCAGCATTGTAATAGAAGAGGAAATCTATTGAAATTGCCAGTTACTGACAAGAAATCAAAGCATAGATTGGCACAATACTTGATATGGATTTAGACAATAATGACATTATGGGGAAGAAATACCTCGATCAACGAGAAAATTAACCATAATTTTGAGCCTGTGCACTGCGCCACTAGTGGCATTCACAGGCTGTCACACGAGAAAGTTTACCGACACTTGCTGCAGAGTCAAAGTGCCTCAGTAGCCTAAAATGTAAATGAAGTGAAAAGTAGAGCAACTGCTAACTTTAAATCATTTCTTTTATTTTATTGAGAACGTTATGTAATGCACTATTATGTGCTGCACTTCAGATTCAAATTCATATACTAAATGAAACACGGAGTACAAGACGCACATAAAAGGAAAAAAAAGACTGAGCATGGGGCATTGCGGAATGTGAAACACAGTGCTACGCAAGTTAAACGTATATAAGCTGCACCTAATGCCATGCACGTACATAGTATGTGTACCACTAACAGCAACAATGGCAGCAAAAGCAAAGTGAACGATTATTACGCTACGCATGTAATTCCTGTTCAGGGGCATTCTGAAGCCCATGCACTCGGCTAGGCAAGAGCCAGCAATTACGGGGACAAATAAAGTTGTTCATCCATTCACCCAAGAGGCCGAGCAAAAGTGCCAATGTCGCCAAGACGCTAAGTTCATTTTAAAAGACCGTTTGCGGAGAAGTTCAACAG
Organism: Rhipicephalus sanguineus; assembly: GCF_013339695.2. Taxonomy (NCBI): domain Eukaryota; kingdom Metazoa; phylum Arthropoda; class Arachnida; order Ixodida; family Ixodidae; genus Rhipicephalus; species Rhipicephalus sanguineus. The sequence continues at coordinate 45,476,821 of NC_051178.1, read as the reverse complement.
CTTTGCTGGCCAATTGTGACGGCTGGGAGGAGTGCCAATCAATTCTTTCTTTAGCAAAGGTTGCCTAAAATATGAGGTAACCGCCAATCCCGAACACAGATCTGGTAAAAGTACTCTCGGTGGTATTGATACCAGTAATACCAATTGCAGTTCCAATGAAAAATGGCAGTTCTAAGTAACAGTTCCCATAACAGCATGCACAAGATGCTGCCATTTAAATGCTGTTCTAAAATACGTGCGATTTATACACCCTTGTGTCACCCCAAACTGGCTCAGAAAGGCATTGTCCTTCTTTCAAATTCACAAGACTTGTTGCTTTCTTGCCCTGCTTTATTTCCACTCTGAATGAACCGTGACGAGAAGATGCCGAGAAGATGCATTGCATGTTTAATTACTTTGCAAGTTTTTCTTTCGCATTACACCTATCCAGCGAGATTGATGGACCAGGTTGGCGGTCTTGGAAACGGGGAGGTCTATCCTCTCATGCCTCGAGCTCTCTGCACTGCTCAACCACGCAACACATTCGACTCTAAGCCTACCGCATGTCATCCTGAGCAACATCGCTGTACTTTCTCTACCCTGAAACATGCACCCAGTGCACCACAAGCAGCCAAGGGAGGCCTACGAGATACAGCGTCTCACCGGATGAGTAGCCACGACAGCCACTGTAATTGTCAATAACAAACATTAAAATAGCATATCGATCTTGCAAAACAATCCCCTAGAAGCCGAGGAAGCTGCTGCAGCCTCACTCAAACCGAGGTGAAAGCCATTATTACTTACTCTCAACAGGCCTGCGCAGCTTCGCTAGCGGCAGAATCCATACCAACAAACTGAACAATCACGCAAGAACCTCCAATGAGGCCGTGATCACCTGGGTGCCAGCATTCCTGGCAACGAGACCTCCAATCTCGTGGCTTATCCGACGCACCAAGCAGAGTCCATGAATCCTCTAGTCCCATACCACGACACTACACAGCATTATGCTTACCCGCCGAACATACCCTCCAGCACACAAGTCACTACCTAGAGAGCAGGAGAGATTACTCTGGGCTCTGCAAATCAACATATAGATGGCTTGCACTGACGTCACCGCAACAGCCACGTTGGAGCACCAACATGGTGGTACGCAAACTTTGTGATGCCACCTTAGTACATCGCATGCTGGCTCCTCCTTTATTCATGCACAGAGGCCCAATAATGTTCCAGCGACGTCGTTATCACACTGAAGCAGGTTAATCGCTGCGCGATTACACTGCGTTGACGCCATCTAAGCCGCAGTGTCCATGACATCACATGCAAGCTATCAATTCCCACACATAACCAGAAGTTACTCAATTTTCTCCACAATGCTGCCTCTGCAGAGAACCCGGGTCCCTCCAATGCATGGTAGGAGGCTGCCGTAAAACCCGCCAACCCTCACCACACCAGCGAGCTTTGGCCCGCTCCAACCTCAGCCAAGTCTGGTTGCAAGGGCCTAGGACACCTCTCCTTAACTACCATGTAATTCTCTCTCTCTGACATCACAGCAATATTAGATGCAGAACGAAATTCATGGCTGGGGATACTAACTATCCAGGGCTGCCATTAATAACAAATTTGCCCAACACTGAACTAGCACACGTGCCTACACTGCCTCCTGAAGAACCGGACAACATGCTGCAAGCAAACAATGTACTTCGGCAGTACACTCTAGGCGAGGTGCTCAAGGATGCCGATACTGCATGTTCACACAGCTGATCCTACATGACTGATGTCTCCTAAAGACAGCACATTGGGTTCATTATTAATACGCCTTAGGCAAATGTTTATAATATATGTAACATGTTCTGTTGCCCAAGGGGCAAACAATCCCATGACAGCACATCCCCCAGCATGACTTAGTTCTACCTTATTTACAGTCATGCGAATATCAGCTGTACCAGTACTTTATCAGTTTGTCACAATAAACGTACATTCCTATTTCCGCACTTTTTAAGTTTTGAGCTTTATTTATTCCTAAAGCTATTCATTAACGCATGCAACTGGCTTCCCGACGTTGCTGCATCATCCTCATAGATAAGTACATTCACACTACAACACCAGCACGAATTTATTAATCGAGCAGTTTGCCACGCCTGCACTTCGTTTTGCCGCATTGGTTTCTTAACGTCGTCATTCACTGAGGCGCTGTGCAGAGCTAACGACATTCGGGAATAATAAGACAGCGCATGCACCCTCTTGGATTCGAACTTTTCTCCCGCCCTTGCGCGATCACAGCCCTGTCAACGCCAAGCCGTTGGCCTGTTGGCGCCGAGACAGAAAGAGCATCGCGAAATCGGATTCAACCGCGCGACATCCGCGACGAACTATGCGAGTGGTCTTTCTTTTCTTTGGGGAGGCTAAAGGGCTTTCAACGCTTACGGTGGGGCAGAACTGATTAGAAAATCGAGAACGAATCAACGATGTGCCGTGGACTACCCGGGCAACGGCTACGTTCGAGGTTTTCAAAATAACTGCGCCGTCAGACGGCCGGCACACAAGTGTCCCACGGCCGCTTTTATGACTAACCAACCACGAGGCTCGACATCGAGCGCGGCTCGTTTTGCGCGCGGAGAGTCATTCAACGCGCAGTTAGGCTTACGGGTCAGCTTGCCCAGCACGAAGTTTTAAAGCTACTCACCTGGCCTACCACCTTCAATTTGATGTACTCGCAGTCGGCGCCCTCGGGCTTGGGGTCCTAGCAAATAGAAGTATGGCGGGCTTTAGAACCGCGACAACTTTCGCCACATTCGCAGCCGTGTTTTAATTCTATCTCACCTGATTGGCATCGGACATGGTGCTTAAAACTTGCAGCGCTGTTGCAGAGGTCCAAACAACGCAACTGTACGGCGAACCGTCGAGTTAAGCCAACCGGATACACTCCAAACGGCCGCCGCCGAGAACGCGCACAACACACACTGCGGATGCCGTCTTTGCCGCTGCCTCCCGCACGGTGCTGCCCCCGTGCTCGTGGTGGCGAATGGCGTGCAAGCTTCGGTGGCTTGGTGTGACGTCACAAAACTCTGGTCACGACACATTGACGTTCTCAAGTGCGCAACATTCGTTTCACGCCAGGAAACTGTACACTTCTTGGCTTTACTTTGAAGTCGCTTCGATGACACGCAATTTTATTCCTTCGTTTCCTGTATCACAAACACTCACATAGATCTGGGGAAGTGAAGAGGGGGAAGAGGGAGAGAGAGAGAAAGACGGAAGGAAGGAAGGAAGGTTGGAAGACAGAGAGAGAGAAAGAAAGATAGAGAAGAAAGAGAGAGAGAGAGCTTGCTAGCTCTCTGCTTCTTTCTCTCTAGCGAGAAAGAGAGAGAAAGCTTTCTTTCTTTCTTCCTTTCTTTCTCTCTAGAGAGAAAGAAGCAGAGAGAGAGAGAGAAAGGGTGGAAGGAAGAAAGGAGGGTTTCTTTCATTAAGAAAGAAAGAACGAAAGAAAGTCCCTCTTTCTCTCTCTCTCTCTTTAAGAAAGAAAGAAAGAAGGAAAGCAAGAAAGGAAGAAAGTTCTTTCTTTCTTTCTTGAGAAAAAGATGGGGGAGAGGAGAGGGGGAGGGGAGAGAGAAAAAAGAAAGAGAGAAAGAAACAGGAGAGACAAAAAAGAAGAAAGAAAGAAAAGAAAGAAAGACTTCGCTTCGCTTCCTTCTCTCTTCGCGTGCTATATATATATATATATATATCTATATATATATATATATATATATATATATATATATATATATATATATTAAAAGTGAAGGGAAATGTCTGCCTTGGTGGTACAATGGTTCGAACCGCGGCAGCAGGGCGGCGCCAGTGGGGGGTTTGGGGGGTCCAGCCCCCCCCCTGCCCCCCCCCCCCCCGGCTGTCAAAATACAATGCGAGCCTCTCTGCCCCCCTGAACCCAGTCGCGGGTGCCCCCCCAGTAAAAAAATCCTGGCGCCGCCCCTGCGCGGCAGGCGGGTCGCACTTTGATGGAAGCACGAAATGTTAGAGGCCCGTGTGCTGTGTCAGTGCGCGTTGAAGAGAACACCCGATGGTTGGAATTTCTCTGAACTCTTCACTACAGCGCGCCTCATGATTATGTCGTGGTTTTCGCACGTGAACCCCTAGTCATTACGGCAGACCTGTGGTGCGATCTTGTACGCGTTACAAAATAAACACGGAGGCGTGGCATTACATCCAGCCGCACGCGAATGGCCCATTTGAACCACGACAGACGTCACGGCTCTGCATTGACCAATCGCGTGCGGTCACGGGCGGTCACGTGCGGCTGGATGTACTGCCACGCCTTCGTGTTTATTTTGTAACGCGTACAAGATCGCACCACTGTTGTGCTCGAGGTTGGCCGTGTGTCGTAGGTAGATAATCATGAACCGGCACGCGCTCTCTATTCATCGCATTCCTCCTCTTGCTCATCTGCTTCACTCCCAGAACACGTGCGCCGATTTGTCCGGCGTGGGATGCAATAACTCTGATGGACGAGAGAACGCGCAAAAAAGTGTGGGTGGCGACGCCACCTTGGAGTTTTCGCACTATTCACCATGACGTCACATGTTTTGACGGCGCCTACTAGGGACTACGTAGTTCCTAATAGGTAAAAATGACGCACATTGTCATCTGAGGGGACCATGGACTTAACGCACCAAGTTTGGGGTAATTTTGTTCAACAAATGGCGCCAAAAAACGATAAAAGACTTTGAAATTCGTGACGTCACGAGAGGAGATTTCGGCGCGAAATTTAAAAACGAAACTTTGAACTTGATTTTCTCCTGTATTAATAAACCTATGATGGCGAAATTAACGATATTAGAATTCTCAGAGCACAATTTATCGATCTAAACCAATTCATTGTTTCTCTTTAGTGTCCCCTTAAGGCTTCTTGTAATAGACGCAAGCATACTTTACGAGGTTGCTGCCGGTGATGGAGGTGCGCTCCTTTCGATTGATGATTGTCAGTTTAGAAAATGCCTTCTGAACGTTGAAAATGCCTTTTTAAAGTCGGAGCTTATCGGATAAATCCGAATTGTCAGAAATTTTACCGGCGAGTGTTTATCGGATTGTTTCGGATTTATCCGAAAACACGGGGCCATAGTAAGGGGGTGAGAAAGGGATGTGAGGCGGAGGGGAAATCGAGTGCAGTGAGAGAGAGAGAGAAGTACATAGAAAGAAATGGGGAAAGAGGGAAAACGAGAGAGAGAGAGAGTGAAGGAAACACAGCGAAATAAATAGACAGAAATAGATGGAAAGGAACAGACACAAAAACATAGAAAAAAAATAAAGCAAGCATACCTAAGGATATAGACTATCACAGTACAGTAGGAAGGGGTGGGAAATGGAGAGCGAGCCCTGCTGTGATACAGCCTTGCCCGGTTTAGTGCAAGCTGCGCTAATTTTATTACATCATATCGGGAAAGTTCAGTGGGCAACGGAAAAGCGGGTACACGTACAAGAAAGCAATGTAATAATAATTGTTGGGATTTTACGTCCCAAATCTACGATATCATTATAAGCGACGCCGTTGTGAGAAAGCAGCGCCGAAGGCAAGACTATAGGTGGAGCGACGGTGCGCGGAAGTTGCAGGAATATTTGATGCTCCTTGAGGCGCCTGCCTTGGTAATAAAGTTAGTTCGTATGTATTCGAGTGCCTTAATTGCGTTTCGGGCGGATGGCAGAGCGCTACCTCTACTATGGCCCATATACCGGTTACTGATATTACTGCTTTTTAAAGGCGAAGCACCCTATATAGGTCTCGGCGTGCATCGTCGTCTGCTCTCGCCACCGCCTCGGCGCTCGTCGTGTGGCGAGAGAGAGCGAATGGCGCGCGTTGACTATGAAAACGCTCTTTCTGCGATGAACGCTGAACATATAGTAACATATACTCTGTTCCAGAAGTTCCGTGCAGCACTGTGGAAGGGTCGTGTAGCCTTGGCTCTGCTGCACGGAACTTCTGGAACAGAGTCTGGAACAGAGTACTCTGTTCCAGAAGTTCCGTGCAGCATTGTGGAAGGATCGTGTAGAACTTCTGGAACAGAGTATAGTAGGGCTGAACTACCAGCTCGCAAGTAACGAGAATGCGCCCTCGCCCGCGAGAGGCAACGCCGACGCAGGCAGCGTCTGCTAGCGAGTTTCTTGATTGAAAAAAATAGACTGCTTGCGCTGCACAACCGTTCGCGGGTCACCCCGTATATATAGGCACAGGAACTTGACCTCCCTGTCTTTCCGTTTTTCTCCTCCTCCTCCTCCTCCTCCTCCTCCTCTTGACCTGCAATGTAGTGCCGGTGGGAGATTTCTCTTCTGCGTAGTTGAACGCTAAAAAGCAGTCTGCGGCTCTCTGTTTCTAATCTTTCTTCTTTCTCGGTGATTAGCGGTGATTCTGCTCTGGGAAACATCTTCGCACACTGCATGCTTCTCCCCTCCACATGTTTCACGTTAGCGGAGCTGTTCTTTAGGGCCCGGGCTGTCGTATGCTGTCGTCATCTCATGTAGCTTGGCGTAACGCTGGCAAAACCACGTATAGCGTAGCCATATCTGTAGCATATTGAGCACGCGCTCGCGCCAAGGAGAAGTCTTCTTCTTCTTGTTCTTCGAGCGCCTTGATGATAATGTCAAGTGCGGAGCACTTTAGGGGTTCGGGCTGTCGTATGCTGTCGACGTCGCTTGGCGTAACGCAGGCAAAAACACGTATAAAGATTAAAAAAAGGAAACAGGCGAGAAATAGAAAGATAGCGAAAGAAATGGGGAAAATGGGAAGGAAAATAAAAATAAATAGAAATAAAGAGAGGAAAAGGACAGAAAAAAAACTGAGAAAAAGAAAGAAAGAGGGGAGGAGAGAAAGAGAAAACCGAAGAGAAACAAAGGAGGCTGCCCAGCTCCGCACTTCCTACAGGCTTGGCACCACTGGTGCGAAGATGCCTTAATTTCTTTCTTTGTTCTCGCTCTTTCTGTCTCTGTTTCTTGCACCTGTTTTTTGTACGTGCTAATTTCTATTCCTTTCCATTTCTTCCTTTCTCTATCTGTCTATTTCTTTCTTTCTCCTTCTATCTTTATTTTTCTTTTTACCCTTTCTTCATCCTTCTGTCTGGCGCTCTGTTATTTATTCCATCTTTCTTTCGTGTCTGTTTCTCTCTCTCTCTCTTTGTTTCTCTTTATTTTTCTCTTTCTGTCCTGCTCTCTCTTTTTTTCGTACATGTTCCTTTCTCTCTTTTGCTATGTCTTTCTTTGTGTTTCTATCTTTTTATGTCTTTATTCCCTTTATTTCTCTCTATTTTTCTTTCTCTTCTTCTCTCTCCCTCTATTTTTCTCGTCTTTCTATATCATTCTCACTCTCTCTCTCTCTCACGCGTTTCTCGTGCTCCACTCCGCCGAGCAGAGTTTTCTTAACGCCTCGCACCTGCTGTGCTCGGTGGTGGGGCCTGCCCAATTCCCGTGGCGCGTGCCCACCTGTGGTCTTCTGCGGACGCCAAAGTTTTGACGGCCGGCTTCAACAGCTTCACTGCTAAAACAGCCAAATGTTTCGCGCACAGACGTTGCTTTCCTCGCGGAACGGTCCAAGTGTCCACCGAGAAGCGAAGCCAGGCTAGCCAATGAGAAGGCGATGCAAACGGGTCCCGATTACGCTTTCGTGTTCTATTCTTGAAGCCGAAGCTCAAGCGTCCTCGAAGTTTTTCATCAAATAATATCACATTTTCATCTACTTCAAGAAAGTTGTGCCTTAAGAAATAGCACGGTTATTTGAGTTTTTTTTTTATAAGCACTATGCGTAGACGTTTGCATTGGCGCAAATCGCGGGGGGGGGGGGGTCAGGGGGGTCCTTGCCCCCTTGTGTTTCGGCTGGAAGGGGCACCCCTTGCAAGTGTCCCCCCTTGAGATTTATCTTTCAAACATCATATATTTGAATTACTTGACGGTTAAGCATGGCGCATTCAACTTTTTTTAATGGCTGTATATCGTTTAGTGTGTAGCTGCGTTCAACACCCCTCAGCTGTGTGAGGATTTTGAAATCGCAACAGCCGCTCGACCGGTTAAAAGAAGACGGAATAGAACAATACAATTACGCGAGCTGGGACCCCACGCTCGTTTTTTTAAATTTTATTTCAAGGCAAGATTTTAATTCTAAGTAAAAGTACAAGCCATACTTATAAAAACGAAATGGCCGGCACGGCAAAGTGTGTGTTCCCCCTTGTGGTTTTTGTGGATTTACGCCACCGGACGTTTGGGGATATGTTAATTATTTGTGGCTCTATGGGCCCCACCATAGAGCACTGTTGATGTATATAGCGGAAACCGGCCTCTATCTGTATATTTAACTATGTATGCCGTTGGGCAAACTCTCGAAAGAAAAAAAAAATTGTAGTCAACGAGAAAGCCGTTATGCAGTAAAAGGGGTTGCTGTTGTTGTTTCGAATGCATGGGTGATATTTATGGACAAAAATACGTCGCCAGTTTTCATGAGCCCGTTTAACCCGACGTCGCTGGTTTCCTTGAAGTAACGACTCAACGAATAAAGAGCATTACGTATGTTTGCAGTAGCATATTAATGATGAAAAGCAGTAAACAAACTTTCTAGATGTTTGGTGGAGCGTCGCTTGCTCTCGCACACTACATAGTTCTCATGCAGAAGGCTGCGGCTCATTACACGTAATTTCAGCGCTATGACGAGGAAGCATTTCGGAGCTATGATGAGAAAAATTATCTTCACTGAAGACAAACCTGAGTGTCGACTTATGTCAGCTATAAGAGGTTCGCACCCACATTATGCATACACATTACTTAAAAAAAAAAAAATTCTTTAACAGGCCTCCGAACGAGGATTTCATTTTTTCCGCTGCATTTAGGACTGAGTCTGCGCGATGAAGACAGCGGTGATCTATACAGTTTCGATACACTCCAAAATTTTGATGAAACGCTCATAGAGGTCTCCGTCAAGCGTCCAGAGGCGACACATGATCTCTTTAGTTCTCGCGACAAAAAAAAAAACAAAAAAACTGTGATAACTTGGCTTCTTCGCTAACACAAAGCCAATCAACATCGACTTCGTCACCAAGGCCTCTCTAATTAGAATTAAAGTTTACTGATCCAGAAGGCTGTACAATTTCTTCATTAGAGGAAAAAAAAGAAAGCCGCCGTCAACGACCTTTCAATGAATGACACTTTTGTTTTGTGGGCTTGCAACGACAAAAGCACGTGAAATTCTGTTGGCGACCAACCCAAGGGGCAAAGCGGCGTCGGTATTTCTTTATGCGCATTCTGCAAAAGGCAGCAGCGCACGTCACAATAGCCGTCACAAAAGCCACCAGAGTAGTCTGGCCCAACGCCTGGCCTCCAGGGGCGTAGCCAAGGGGGGGGGGGGGGTTGGGGGGGTTCAAACCCCCCCCCCCGAAATTTTTCAGTTTTGCTTGCGTATATAGGCATGTACACATACAAAACGCAAGCACGAACACACAAAGTATGGTTGAACCCCCCCCCCCCCCCCCCCCCGAAAAAAATTTCTGGCTACGCCCCTGCTGGCCTCCCTCCGTTCGCCTCGTCCGTGTGAGCGGGGGACTTTCGTGGGGAATTCTCCCCGCCAGCTGACGTCACTAAGCTCCGCCTTTATTCCCTGTGGATTTGTCTAGAAGGTGTTGCAGGGACACGCGCACCCTGCACCCGCCGCGGTTACTCTGACGTCACGGCTCGCGCTGGCGTGCAGGGCTGCAGCCCGCCGTACGCTGACAGTCCTCGAAAAATACAGTGAACAGTTGAAAACTATCTGAAATAAGTTCTGTTTATCGGAACAGTCGCGCCTTCCATGTAGATTTTCGATGCAGTCGTCGCTTTTTCGAATTTTTATTCGGTAATCTAAATCTAAGCACACGGGGCCTCTAGCCTTTCGCCTCCATCAAAATGCGGCCGGTATTAGAGAAAGCAATTATATATTCTATAATATCTATATTTATATATATATAATATATATATATATATATATATATATATATATATGTATATTATATATATATATATATATATATATAATATATATATATATATATAACTCTATGTCCGACGGCACCCGGGCGTCGTCTACCTGCTACTGGTCGCTTGCGTTACATTGTCATGTGCCGCCCAAAAAGTTTTTTGCCGGTGTGGTTTGCCCTAAGGAATCAAAGCGCGTGTAGAGCATCCTAGTGCCAATCGTTCATATTATGTATATTTTGCATCAGACGCTTTTCAGACGACAATGAAAGGAAGAAACTGACACACTTCAAAAGCAGACGATCTGCAGTCGTAGCCAGGCTCGTGTCCGAAAATCACACATGGTCAGGGGCGTAGCCAAAGGGGGGGGTTGGGGGGGTTCAACCCCCCCCCCCCCGAAATTTTTTGAATTTTGCTTGCGTATATAGGCACACACATACAAACGCACGCACGAACATACATAAAGTATGGTTGCACCCCCCCCCGCCCCCGAAAAAAATTTCTGGCTACGCCCCTGCACATGGTGTAGCTTGGTGATCGATGCACAAGTTCTTCGATATAACAAAAGACGACATTCGTGCTAGCATATTAGTATGAGCCATTAAAAATTGCCGACCAATGCGATGCAGAAATACTGCGCGGGGAAAGAAAACGTACATTTCCGGAGCACGTTTGGGCAGACGTGAGCAGACGGAACAGCAGAACAACGTCTGCCGCTCGCTTCGAGCATTGAGGATCAATTCTTCGTAAGTAAGCCAGTTACTGTGCTGCTGCTCTACGATGTGAGCAGGGTGTCGGAACGAAATGTGTTTCGCTCCAGTTTTAGTTTCTCTCCATCGCAAAAAGTTCCATACCGTTTCTGGTCCGGAACGAAAACAAAACTATTCCGTAACGGTTCGTAACAGTTTCTTTTTTGTATGCAAAAATTAGACGTTAGGGTAATCATAAAAAACATTTGATTTGTGATATAGTTACTTGGCCTCCTCTTAAGAAAGTGGGTCAGCGCCGTGTGTGTCTCTTCATCCTTCGTCTTTTGTTTAAGTAAGTGCTGCTTTATATTTTTACCATGGAACCTCACCAACTCGCCCAACTTGCGTGTCATCTTCTGGGTAAAACACGTTCTTCCCCACATTCTCCAGAGGAGCGGAAGTAACTGTACCACGAATTCCTAACAACTAGCACAAACCAGTATACCCTTCAAAGTCATAGTATTTATTTTCTCAAATGTCAATTATGATTTTTTTTAGCGGGCTCAATGCTTTGTGTCAAGGGAGTGAGCATGATCTCAGAAGCAGCACGTCACTGAGTGCACTCTTTGATGTGCGAGACCGCTGTTAGAAAGAAAATCGCCATGCCTGAGCAGAACACGCAGCACAGTCACAGTGAAAGCTGGAAGAGCGGCCTTTCTAGAGCCCATTGTAGACTGTCTTGGGGCAACTAATACAAGTGCATACGCAAGGTACCCACTACGCCATAAATCACCATAATTTTTCTGAAGTAGCGAAGCAGCCACTATGCCATTTTTCTTCATTCTTCGGAGAATCGTGGTACCTGCTACATATCTGTAAGGCATTATGTGCACTTTGTGCTGTGATTGATGACGATGAATTATGGCTGAGTCCTTTGTAACGGGTTGGAAGCATTCAACGACCGACTCGTTGCTCAATTCGCATTGTGTGACGCCAGGTTGTTATTTTACTCTTCTGCCACACTATATTACATGTGTTAACAGGATTCCTTGCCTGCCATAAGCAAATATAAGGGCACACGATGGATGATGGATGAATAAACTTTATTTCGGTCCCTCGGAACGCGCCCTAGCACGTTGCGGGCCGCTCCCACGTCGGAACACGATAATGCGTAGAAAACATCAGTTGGGTGTGTCCAGATAAGATCGAACACGAGGTCCCGGTTACCATTCCCGATTTTGATGAAACTTGCTGTAGACCTAGGCATTACACCCAGAACAACGGTTTCGAAGTTAGTTTTGCGAAAAAAAATTTTGTTCGCCTGAAAAAAAAATATACAAATTTCGGCCACAAAAAACATTTTTCCGACAATTTCGCGATTTCTGAATTTTGAGCGCGCCTAGGGAAAAACGGTGCACTTCTCGATCACAATATTTATTTCCCTCAAAGAACAAGTTAAATACAATCTTATGAGTGTATTATTTTCCTTGCTTATCGAAGCACTTTTCAAGAAAAAAAATCACAAACTTGGCAAATCGCACAAAATACCTGTATTTGAGGAATTTATTGCTGCAAACAAGTTAACGTGAGGATAATAAAAATCAGTACATATTGACGCAACCTACATTCAAAGTACCCGCGCCGGACGTTTCCTACAACATTTCTAGTTGTCCACGGAAAGAGAAAGAGGATTACCGGTGGATGCCATGGGCTCTGACAACACAGGCGCGTGCGAACGGACGGGACTCGAGAAGAAGAAGAGGTGTGAGACTCTGGTAGAAAAACGGTGTTCTATATAGAGACATTCTCGTTGTAACTACTTGTTTGCAGGGCACAAGTTCGCCTGAATTAAAAGTGTTTTCTTAAACTGTGCGTGACAAATCTGGTGGAGGTGCTGGGTATGAACCCAAGCTCTTCTGAAGTTGGAGGAAGCAACCCGGAGCCAAGGAGACTCGGATCCATCGAGCTGACTCCTGTTCACCAGCGCAGCAGTCGTCGCCTACGTGGTGAGGACCCCGAGTTTTCTCCTTTGGATTCTACAAGAACAGCAGCAGCTGTTCACGGAGACGCTACCGAGATGGCTTCTCAGCCGATGCCAGCGCAGATTGTAGTGGATCCGCCGATGACGCCCGAACCTTTCCACGGTGACGCGTACGAAGACGCAGAGGACGCAGAGACGCAGAGGCGCGTCGCGAGGGTCAACGGCTGGGATGAGGAACGCAAGCTGCGACGTGTTTACTTCGCGTTGGAAGATTCCGCCAGAACGTGGTTCGAAAATCACGAGACAGCCATCTTGTCCTGGGATGACTTGCTACGTACCCAAGTACCCAAGCTGCTTGCTACGTACCCAAGTACAGATCGCAGGGAGAGAGCCGAAGCCGCTCTCCAAGCAAGAAACCAGCGGAATAATGAAAGTGTGGCCATGTATGTAGAGGACATGTCCCGTCTTTTCCACCGAGCAGATCCCAACATGAGCGAGGACAAAAAGCTTCGTCATCTGATGAGAGGCGTGAGTAAAGTTTTGGGTCCTTTACCCGCGATCGGATGATCGCGATTCAGCCAGAGGCTGATAACCAGGCTTGTGAAGGTTCGTCACCGAGGTGCCCCGTCAGCGACGGTCGTGGTGGCGATTTGCAGGCAGAGGCTCGGAGATGATGGAGAATTAAAGCAGTTTATATACAGATGGTTACAAAAACAACATATTTACAGCATATTTACAAAGTCAGAGCGTCTACGTTGGACATAGCCCACACCTCGGGAGACCCGAGTACTGCCTCGCAGTAACACCGCCTTGCTCAGACTGACCTACTTTCCCCGGTCGGCCTCTTTTCCTCCTTCTCAGCATGCCTTTCCTCAATGCGGCCACGTGGTCCCGCCAACTCTGGCGCGCCAGTTCCTAGAACCCATGCGGCCGCACCCGCAGAGGGAAAAGCGCTCCACCGAAGGGATGACGTTACACAGTGTTCCAAATGAGGTCACCTCCCGAGTTGTTTTCGCGGCTGCACGCACTCGGGGGAAGGGGGGGGGGGGTGCTTTCAAGAAACGACGCCGGCACGCCGCAACCAGCCACCGACTGCCTTCCCTCGGCGACAACTTGCTCCCGGTGACAGATGTCTGTAAACCCCACGCCGTCCCTCTGTTTGCGTGGGGCACGGTGCCGGCAAACTGGCGCCAACGGCCCTCCCCAAGCTCTCTGTTTTTTCCCGAACCTTACACGCCCCCCTTAAGCTTCACATAAGAGGCCGACGCGTCTTATGGGAACAACAATGAAACAAAAAAAAGGTTTGGGAAACCTTAAGTCCTCCGTACTCGGCTAAGGGTTAATGGCCCTTCGCAACGCTAAACATGTATGCACCACGACACTTGCGTCAACACGCTCTCGATTTCCCACAAGAAAAAAAAAGGAACACGGCAACAATATCTAACGTTGCGTTACGCGGCAATAAACACAGTGGGCCAGGGTCTCCAGTTACAGGGGAGACCCGGCGAAGGTAAACAAGAAAACAAATAACGTTCATGTACGTCCGTCCACTGCGCACACACACTTCCACCTCGCATGTTGTGGGTGACACGGTTTCAGAGGCGTGCAAAACGCGTGCACAAAATGTCAACCGCGGCACGGAGTTCACAGACTTAGTTCCGTAGTGCTGGTGCACAAAGGGGAGCATTCCCCCCTCCCGCCAACTGCCCGGCACTGTAACTCGGATACCGACACGCATTTGGCACGCGCAACACCGCACCCTCGTTGACATGGGCGCTGCCCTTTCTGTGATGTGCAGAACGTTCTAGCCCTGGAGCGCCAGCGACTACCGCGTTATCTTTGCCCCGTCGGCGTCGCCAACGGTGTCTGCCGCGGACCCTACCCGGTCCCTTCCGCTTAGGGAACATTTTTCCGGAGCACTGATCGTCGAACGCCAACACGGCCTCGCTCACTCGAACCCTCGACGGCTTCGCCCGCATATCAGGCTGCGGTGCGTGCGCGGTCTGTTGTCTAACTCTATCCGCCTCCTTGAGCAACTTCCACGCATCCTCGGACAACAAACAGTCAGTGCGTGCCCTTAGTTTGTCCGTCAGCGCGCACAACACCGGCACTGCTGCCTTACCGTCCGCGAAGATTACTGGGCCACGCGCGAGCGCCAGCGGCAGCATTGTCAGCCTTGCACGTACCTCTTCCCCGAACGCGGAGATCAGTGTAATTGACCCGTGCGGCTGCACAAGCTCCGGCGGGACTACGCTTTCCCGGACGACCGTGACGTCAGTGCCCGTGTCAAGAATGGCGCGAACCCCAACGTCTCCGCAACATAATCCGATGGGCTCGCGTTCATGCCCTCCTGCAACTATCGCCGTCGCCGATACGCGTGCGGACAAACCTATCCTCTCCTGAGAGCCAGACGCCGCGGCGTCGCGATTTTCCGCTCGCGGGCAATCCGCCTTCAAGTGTCCATGCTCACCGCATAGGAAGCAACCCCGCGCCTTTGTGGGCTCCCGCGCTAGTGGTTTCGCCCGATCCTTTGGGCCCGTGGTCATTGTATCAATGATTTTGCGTTCCGACCTTTCACACCACTGTTTTCGCCTTCCGCTTCCTCGAATGTTACGACTAACGCCGCAATTTCGTGGGCCTTGCGCCAGCTCCCTCCCTCTTGGAGCGTTACATATTTTAAGGCGGCCTCCGACAAGCTGTCTTTCATCTGGTCCGCGGTAAAAAGGTCGACGAGCTCCTCAAAGGTACTCACGCCTCTCGCCTCCACATAACAACGCAAGTAGCTCTGCAGCCTGGTCGCGAACGCGCGCCACCCTTCTGCCGCTCGCTTCCTCGCCCCATGGAACCGGCGGAGGTATTCTCCTGCGGAAAGCTTCATTTCCTCGAGTACCGCGCCTTTCAGTACCTCGTAGTCCCTATGCTGTGGTGGTGCCAAGCGCGTCGACAAAAATGGGATTTTTTCCGCGACCAATGGAAAAATAATCTGGCCCCACCAAGCTTTTGGTACTTCGTACCCTTCCAGCGCGCTCTCGGCAGCCTCAAACCATACCGGGACCTCGGCTTCCGTCGGGAACTTTGGCAGCACGCTGCTAATCAATTTTGAAAAATGTCGCATTTCACCGTGGTTCTCCTGCCCTCCGTTACCGCGCGGGGTCGGCCCGGAGCCACGTTGTTCTCTTGCAATTTCCAGTTCTAACTCTCTCAATCTGATTTTCATTTTGAGAACTTCTACTTCTGAATGGCTCTCTGGCTCCTCCTGACCGGTGGCCTCGTTTCCGACCTCCTCGTTGTCGCTAGCGTCGCCCATACCGCTGGTCGTGCGTCTGTCTGGATTTAGATAGGCGAACCGTGTTTCCATTTACACCCCTACCTAGCCTAATCCGAACACAGTGCACAGGCCCAGGCGGAAGAAGAAGAGCACTCACCCGTCGAGACGACCGCTGCGTAGCTCCTGTCCTCCCCTCCGCGCTGGTTTTGCTGTAGCCTTCCGCTTCGATCCGCCGGCGCCCAGTGGACGACTTGAAGAAGCAGGCCAGCCGACTCCCACGGCTGTCTCCTGGCGTCCTTAGGACCCTGGTCCTCGTGCTGCACTGCTTTGCTGAGGCCGCTGCTTTCTCTCCGCCCACGCCGAGTGCTCGACACGGAATCTTCACCCGCTGCCGAAGCGTTGCCTCCCCTTCACAGCCTGTTGAATCCCTTCGCCGTCTCGAGATGCTTGAAGAGATCCCACCGCTGCCACCAGTAAAGTTTTGGGTCCTTTACCCGCGATCGGATGATCGCGATTCAGCCAGAGGCTGATAACCAGGCTTGTGAAGGTTCGTCACCGAGGTGCCCCGTCAGCGACGGTCGTGGTGGCGATTTGCAGGCAGAGGCTCGGAGATGATGGAGAATTAAAGCAGTTTATATACAGATGGTTACAAAAACAACATATTTACAGCATATTTACAAAGTCAGAGCGTCTACGTTGGACATAGCCCACACCTCGGGAGACCCGAGTACTGCCTCGCAGTAACACCGCCTTGCTCAGACTGACCTACTTTCCCCGGTCGGCCTCTTTTCCTCCTTCTCAGCATGCCTTTCCTCAATGCGGCCACGTGGTCCCGCCAACTCTGGCGCGCCAGTTCCTAGAACCCATGCGGCCGCACCCGCAGAGGGAAAAGCGCTCCACCGAAGGGATGACGTTACACAGTGTTCCAAATGAGGTCACCTCCCGAGTTGTTTTCGCGGCTGCACGCACTCGGGGGAAGGGGGGGGGGGTGCTTTCAAGAAACGACGCCGGCACGCCGCAACCAGCCACCGACTGCCTTCCCTCGGCGACAACTTGCTCCCGGTGACAGATGTCTGTAAACCCCACGCCGTCCCTCTGTTTGCGTGGGGCACGGTGCCGGCAAACTGGCGCCAACGGCCCTCCCCAAGCTCTCTGTTTTTTCCCGAACCTTACAGGCGTGAAACAGGAACTCTTTGCCGGTTTGGTTCGGAGCCCACCGTCCACCGTTGCTGAGTTTCGTTCTGAGGCGGCCACAATGGAAAGAACACTTCAACAACGAGCGAGGATGTACAATCGGGATCTGAGCATTGCCTCCGTAGACGCAGTGCCGACTGTATTCGGAAACAGCGTGGAGTTCTTACGTGAACTGGTGCGATCTGTAGTGCGAGAGGAGCTCCAGAGGCAGCGGTTCGACCATCGCGCTCCAGCTGTATCGTCACTGGCCGACGTGGTGCGCGAGGAAGTCAGACTGGCGGTTCGAGATCCCCAGCCCATTCGGGAACCTCAGCACTATGCCCAGCCAGAAGCGCCACCACAGCGACCGCAGAGAGTCTCATACGCCGACGCACTACTGCAAGGACCTCCGGTGCGTATGGACGTCGCAGCCACTTCTGTGTACAGCACTACGCCTCCGAACACGCTCCCGCCACCCGATAGGAGACCAAGGAAGACTGATATATGGCGCACTCCTGACAGAGTACCTCTTTGCTACCACTGCGGAGAGGCGGGTCACCTCTATCGAATGTGCCAATATCGCCAAGCAGGGCTTCGTGGTTTCGCGGCAAATGCACCTCGTCCTCGGAACGGTGAGCGTCCCTTCGAAATAGAACAGTATTTGTCAACTCGTCAAAGCCAGCATGACCTTCAGCAACATCAGCCTCGTTCCACATTGCCTTTGAGATATCGGTCGCCGAGCCCCCGTCGGTCATCCGTCTCTCCCACTCCAAGGCGCCGTTCACAAAGCCCGCGTCGGGAAAACTAGAGTCAGCGACCTCTGGATGTAAGGCCGCTGCCGACGCTAAAACAGAAGAACCTCCATCGCTGACTCCGAACGACGACGACGGACTAAAAAGCCGCTACAGTAACTGTGATGTCGCTTCCGACTTGGGTGTATTTGTTGACGGCTACGAAGTGAATGCACTAGTGGATACAGGTGCAGATTACTCAGGTAATCAGTAGCGAGCTTGCCAGAACACTGAACAAGGTACTAACTCCTTGGAATAGACCGCAAGTTCGCACCGCAGGGGGACACCTCATCGACCCGAAGGGAATGTGCACTGCTAGAATCGGCATAAGAGGTTTCACATACGTCGCAAGTTTCATTGTACTTCCTGAATGCTCTAGAGACTTGATCATTGGTATGGACTTCCTGCAGGCTAACGGCGCTGTGATTAACTTGCCGGAAGCATGCGTCTCATTCTCAACAAGGCACGCCATCGCAACGTACAACACCGAAGAAAAAGTCAACGACCTCTGTATCGCGGAACGACGAACGTGGTGATACCTCCAAGGTCCAGCATAGCTGTCACAGTAAGGAGCAATGCGTTCAGTGACTATAAAGGGCTTGCAGACAGCAATGCCGGACTCATAGTCGAAAAAGGTATCTGCATGGCGAGAGGCCTTGTCGAGCTTAGTGGCGGATGTGCTAACGTTTTGCTCACCAACTTTGGGAATGAAGTACGACACCTTGCGAAAGGAACCGTCATTGCGAGCATCCATGACTACACCCACGTTACGGACCTCAGCACTTCCGAGGACTCAACACCTGGTTTCCAAGATGTGGATTCTGTCCTCGGATCCATTGACATCGAGCCAGGACTACTACCAAGCCAGAGGGAACAGATAGAGAAACTTGTAAGAGAATTCGCCGCATTGCTTTTCTATGTCATCTAAGGTCCGACGTACGCCTGTACCAAACCATCGTATCATTGTGGACGAATCAGTCAGGCCTATACACCAGCACCCTTACAGGGTGTCACAAAAAGAGAGAGAAGCCATCGGGAATCAAGTCAGGGAAATGCTCAGAGACGACGTAATTCAGCCATCGGCGAGTCCATGGGCGTCGCCTGTGGTGCTTGTAAAGAAAAAAAGACCAGTCCTTGCGCTTCTGTATAGATTACCGAAGGCTGAACTCCGTCACTAAGCGCGATGTTTATCCACTTCCGAGAATTGACGACACTTTGGATAGGCTACGAGATGCGAAGTTCTTTTCCTCCCTAGACCTAAAAAGTGGCTACTGGCAGATAGAAGTGGACGAACGAGATCGCGAGAAGACGGCATTCGTGACACCTGACGGGCTATATGAATTCAAGGTGCTTCCATTCGGCCTTTGTTCAGCTCCCGCAACGTTCCAGCGGATGATGGACAATGTGCTGTCCGGACTGAAGTGGCAGTCCTGTCTCGTTTATCTTGATGATGTTGTGGTTTTTTTCTGCTACGTTCGATCAGCATATGGAACGACTGCGAGCTGTGCTGAAAGCTATCAGTTCAGCAGATCTGACGATAAAGCCACAGAAATGTCATTTCGGCTTCCACGAGCTCCTTTTCCTCGGAACATGTCATTAGTGCTGAAGGCATTCGCCGGATCCTGAGAAGACAGCCGCAGTAGAAAAATTTCCAAAACCAACGGACAAAAAGGCAGTTAGACGGTTCCTGGGCCTCTGCGCTTATTACAGACGCTTTGTTCAAAATTTCTCGAAGATTGCGGAACCACTAACGCGGCTGACGAAGGAAGAAACCCCTTTCATTTGGCAGAAGGAACAAGAGGATGCCTTCCATGAACTGCGACAGCGTCTTCAGAGTCATCCAGTTCTTGCACATTTTGATGAGGAAGCTGAAACGGATATTCACACAGACGCAAGCAACTTGGGTCTCGGGGCCGTCCTCATTCAATGGCAGGAAGGAGTAGAACGGGTCATTGCATACGCTAGTCGCACACTATCGAAGGCTGAGATAAACTACTCGACGACAGAAAAAGAATGTCTAGCGGTAGTGTGGGCCATCAGTAAATTTCGGCCATACTTATATGGCAGACCTTTTCGAGCCATTAGCGACCACCATTCACTGTGTTGGCTGGCGAATCTCAAAGACCCGTCTGGACGTCTAGCCAGATGGAGCCTACGGCTGCAAGAGTATGATATCACGGTCGTATACAAGTCCGGGCACAAGCACAGTGATGCTGACTGTTTGTCGCGCGCACCGATTGAGTCTAGTGGCCCTACTTCCACGGAAAACGAACAAGACTTCCCTTTTTTGGGAGCTGTGACTTCGTCGCAGATGGCAAAACATCAGCAATCTGACCCTGAGTTAGTTATGCTAATGAAATACTTAGAGGGACAACCTGTTGATGTTCCACGTGTTTTTTCCCGTGGCTTGTCATCATTTGTCATCAGAAATGACGTCTTGTACAAACGAAACTTTGAGCACAATACAGAGACATTCCTGCTTGTCGTCCCTTCAGTGTTACGACCCGAGATCTTGGAAGCGTACCACGATGACCCATCAGCAGGACACTTAGGAGTGACCAGAACATTAGCACGCATTCGCACGAAATATTACTGGCCGAAATTGCTGAATTCTGTTGCAGCACTATGTAAGAACTTGCGGGATTGCCAAAGGCGTAAAACACCACCGCTGAAACCAGCTGGTCTCCTCCAACCTATAGAGCCACCTGAAGCCCCATTTGCACAAGTGGGAATGGACTTACTCGGCCCATTTCCTACGTCGACGTCAGGGAAGCGATGGATCATCGTCGCAACGGACTATTTAACTCGATATGCCGAGACAGCGTCTCTTGTGAGGGGAACTGCTGCTGAAGTAGCCGAATTCTTCGTGACGAACATCGTACTGCGGCATGGCGCTCCTACAGTGCTGATAACAGACCGAGGAACCGCATTCACGGCTGATTTGACAAACTCCATTATGAGATGGACGCACACCAGTCACAGAAAAACAACAGCGTATCATCCCCAAGCAAATGGACTGACCGAACGGCTCAACAGAACGTTGACTGATATGTTGTCGATGTACGTGGACATAGAGCATCGAACTTGGGATAAATATTACCGTATGCAACGTTTGCGTACAATACCGCTGTACAGGAGACGACTCGCATGACACCGTTTCAACTTGTTTTTGGCAGAACTGTTACCACGCCCCTAGATGCAATGCTGCCTGTTGATCAAATTCTGACAACGACCAAAATACCAGTGACTTCACGCAAAGAGCCGAAGAAGCAAGACAGCTTGCGCGACATCGCATCCAGCAGCAACAAGAAGCCGACGCCCGTCGTTATAATTTACGACGAAGAGACGTCAGTATGCTCCTGGAGACAAAGTATGGGTGTGGACTCCAGTACGTGTACGTGGGCTCTCCGAAAAACTACTCAGACGTTATTTTGGCCCCTATAAAGTACTTCGCCAGCTTGGTTCCTCTCAACTACGAAGTTGTCCCAGAAGAGCAAGTAGCATCATCGAGGCGGCGGCATCGCACCGAAATTGTGCATGTCGTCCGAATGAAGCCGTACTACGACAGACAGTGATCAATCAGACACCACTGCTGGACGATGTCTACTTTCGTCAACAGCATCATGAATGCTACCCTGGAAACTACCTCACAGCAAGCATCGGGACGATGCATTCTGAGAAAGGGGGTAATGACGCAACCTACATTCAAAGTACCCGCGCCGGACGTTTCCTACAACATTTCTAGTTGTCCACGGAAAGAGAAAGAGGATTACCGGTGGATGCCATGGGCTCTGACAACACAGGCACGTGCGAACGGACGGGACTCGAGAAGAAGAAGAGGTGTGAGACTCTGGTAGAAAAACGGTGTTCTATATAGAGACATTCTCGTTGTAACTACTTGTTTGCAGGGCACAAGTTCGGCTGAATTAAAAGTGTTTTCTTAAACTGTGCGTGACAATATTTACTTTGATACCTTAGCTCTCTTTTAAAATTATTTTCGTGGTTTTATCACGCTCTATTTTACTCGATAATTGGGCTGAAACATAAGTGATTTACCAAAAACGCCGAATTTTGAAAACAGTTTTCTCAAAAAGGCCATTTTTAATTTTTTTAAAAATCCCTCTGATTGAAGTCAAGGACGCCATCTATCATTGTGCATAAAAAAAATGTCGCATTATTTTGGTTGCTAACAAGTTATAATGCGTCAAATGTGACCAAGTCAGCCTAGCGGCCGCGTCGTTCGTTATGTGCTGAAACTCGGATATAAGTTGTTCAAATACTTGTACGTGACATAATCACAAATAAGTAGCTCCACACCAACAAATGCGCAGCCAGGTGTCATGGTTCAGCAAGCTTTGTCTTGCGATCAGCTGCTTGACAAACCCGCAGTAGCGGCCGCTCGATGCTGCGGGCGCTCACATTACATGAGTGCCGCTTCGACTGCGGATGAGCTCCTCTTGCGCGCCAAACTACGCTCAGAGGACGAAAGAGAGAAGGAATGCATCACTGTGAAATATAAAGGCTGTTAAGCGCCAACAAATGTCATAATATGCAACGAAAGCTCTGCCGGCAATTTCTTCTGATAAACATTACATCCTGAATTCTGTAAGTTAATTATCAGGTGTCTTAGTCTAGAAGCTGCCGTGTGAAAAGTCAGCTTTTGCTGTTTTTTTAAAATAAACTGAGGTAAGTCCCAGAGGTAATGGAATACAATTTCTCGTCCTGAATTTTGCACAGCGGCATTGGCACAAAAAGGCTTCGGGCCCACTCATTTCGCCAATTTAATTTAAGTAAACAACAACATTCCTTCTTGGCTACCTTCTTGAGCTCATCAAGATCACAATTATTAAAAAAATTCTCGCCTATAATTTATGCTGCTTACATTATATGCGCTTAGTACACCTCCTCGTCACGGGCAGCCGAAGTGGCGACGGAGACGTAAACCGCTCAGCCGCCAGCTGGTACTCATCTTTTCGAAGTGCTTCAGCTTGTATTGAGAGAAGCGTCTTAAAAGGTATATTGCTACGGTATAAGCCGGGTCATGGTGTGAGCCACGAGAGGGAGAAGAAGAGGTCAGCTGGTTCGACCTATGGACGACTGGAATAACTCTAAATGAAGCAGCGGACACATTGGCGGCAGCATCAATTCAGGGCCGGGTCCTGAAGGTTTTAAGGCCCTCCTCCTAAAATACTATCGCACGATTTCGATATTTTTGTATTCGAGAGGAACACACAAAATATTCTGTTCTAAACGGGGCAGACTTTCAGCACCTTAGGTTTCCGTGGCATAGCTCATGGTGTGGCACAAGGCAATTAGAAGTCACCTGAACTAAATTGCGATGCAGAATCCCCTCTTTAAATTTTTATTTACACAGGCTTGGTTTTGTTCCTTCCCTTCAATGTTGTTATTGTTCGCAAGCAGAAACCATAGAGCATTTTTTCACAGAATGTCGCAGATATCAACATCTAAGGCAAAGACTCCTCGAACCTCCTTTCCGACAACTTGGGCTTGAGCTTTCCGTAACGGCATTACTCTCCCTGGGGGCGTCGACGCTGGGTCGTTGCAACAGGGACCTATGTGAGGCGGTATTTAACTATATAAAAGAATAAAAAAGACTGCCATGCTAATATTTCTAGTACATACTTATTTTATTTATTTCATTTATCGATTATTTATTTAATTCTTTTATTTACCTCATTCTTTCTCTCCCTTTTTTTCTTTCTCTTTAGCATTCAATTCGGAAAATGTAAACACAAATAATATTTTCGCTTACCTACAGGTTATCTCTTTAGAGTTATCCTTCTTTTTTCTCCACTCACACATCCTACTGCCGCACGAGTCGTGGCCGATCCCCCGTGGTTGTGCCATTCCTCTATAGGAACAACCAACCAACCAACGCCATCACGACCTATCATTGCCTGACATCCTCTGCAAATAATTCATTCGCACCTTACACCGAATGCAGTAGCGGTTTTACTGGCCTAAAATGCGAATATGTGTGAAGCGAATACGCCTTGAGCTGCGACAAGTGCCAGCGTCACAAGCGGCCCACAAGCGCTCCACACGGCCTTCTTCATCCTGTAGCGCCGCCCACTACGCCTTTCGAGCAAGTCGGTATCGACCTGCTAGGACCGTTTCAGTAATCTTCGAACAACAACCGCTGGGTCATAGTGCGTGTGTCGATCCGCTGCGATACCATCCTCCACAGCAGAGTCCTTCGCTTCCTTCCTGTTACGCTCCGTTGTTCTTCGCCATGGACCGCCTCGTGTAATCATTAGTGACCGTGGTCGCCAATTCGTCGCCAACACTGCGGAAGAATTGCTTCGACTTTGTACATCGCAGTTCCGCCACTCAACGCCTTAAAATCCCCAGCAAAACGGGCTTGTCGAACGTACAAACCACACGCTTACTAATATGCTGGCTATGTATGTATCATCCAATCACAAGAACTGGGATGATATCTTGCCATTTAATAACCTATATGCTTATAATACAGCGAAGCAAGAAACCACAGACTTCACTCCTTTCTGCCTGATCTACGCTCGATCTCCGCGCAGCTGCCTCGATACAGTACTCTCATTTGAGCTTCATACGGACGACTCAGTTGCCCAAACATTGTGCCGTGACGAAGAAGCCCGCCAAATTGCTCGCCTGCGCACACTGGCATCGCAAGACCGATCCAAGCAGCGGTATGATCGACGCCGCGACGCCGTTTCATTCGACAAGGATGACTTGTGTGGTTGTGGACCCCCCAACGCAAACGTGATTTAGGCCAGAAATTTCTATCGCTGTATGCTGGCCCATTCGTTGTCGTAGATCGCTTGAGTGACTTGATCCTGCGTGGTGGCAAGCTTGACGTCTGCTGGTCGTCGGTCTAGTCGGACCCAGCTGGCGCATGTTGCTCGCCTCAAGCAGCTGGTTCCATCCCGCACTTCGCCAGTGATTCTGACTCGCCCGCCGGGCTTCGTCTGTGAACCGGGGAGTGTTACGGTATAAGACACGGGAGAAGGAAAGAAGAGGCCAGCTGGTTCGACCTATGGAGGCCATCACCACCTATCATTGCCTGACCTCAATCGAACAGTAACAATATGTTTGACAATATGTTCTACCAGAAGCCCCCTTTCGTCACGACTGTTTCTTAAGGGACATATTCTCATTTAATGCTTCAAGGGACCGGCTAAACAAGCGCGCGCCGTCATTCTAATGCGGCTGCAGCGAGCCAGTGGAGGCTTCAATGTGCCGTGCGCACCGCGCCGGCCAGGGGAGGGGAGCAATCCGAGGAGAACTGAGGAGGAAAACGCGCGCGTGGTGGAGAGTGTCGCCACTTTCAAGATATCAAGGGGTTTACGTGGATGGATGCCATGAGCGTCACCTTTATAACGGGGCGGTGACAAGTGTGCCACCAGGCTCGACAAAAAAAGAAGGAAAAATATTTTTTCTCTTTCCCTTCTTTTTTTTTAATGTTGACCTAATGTCTCTACTTCAATTAAATCTATCTGATTACAGAGAAAAAAGACGTAAATTCTCAGCCATATTACTGCCCATTACGGCAGAATGCCCTTATTTTTTCCAATATTTATTTTCTTCCTTTCTCCCTACTTTTCTGCCACCAATACTCTATCCGTCTCTTACTATTTCTATCGCAGATGTGTTCAGCTTTGCATTGTTGTCCCTAAAACCCAAGTCTCCATGCAGGCTCGTGCCCAAACGTACAACTGGGTGGATATCTTCACATTAAATCAGAACATGCTCCGCCGTTTCCTTATCTTCCCCGCAGCATGCGCATTGTTCTCCTTCTTTACTTAATCTCGCTTTATAACTACGCGTTCTAAGGCAACCCGACCTCGCTTCAAACAGTAATGCGCTTCCCTTCAAATTATCGTAAAATGCCTTCCTTCTTATTTCGTTTTTGCCCTTTCGGCGGTTACTCAGAACCGTTTTTTTTATCGCTGCCATCCAGTAAATCCTCTCCGCCTCTCTGACTTTTACTTACCGCTCTTTGTTAACATATTGCTTACACTAGCAGCCGTATATTTACTAGTGGGCCTGCTAAATCTTTTTCTCCACTGTGTGTCCACGCTCTTCCTATACAAATAACGGAACACCTTCTCTTGCCCATCTACTCTCCTTCATATTCCTTAGCCTTTCCTCGAACCTTATTTTGCTCTGAGCCTCCCTCGCCTCAAAACCTGCCCATCCCATATCGCCCTTTACAGCCTCATTTGTCGTCTTCCCGTGAGCACCCAACGCGAGGCGTCCCACAGTCTTTTGATTTATATCTATTCCCGATTGCACCTCCGCCCTCATTCACACCACTGAGTTCCCAAAAGTAAGCCCCGGAACCATCACACCTTTCCTCAGACCTCGAAGCACCTCGTACCTATTGTATCCCCACAACGCTCTGTGCTTCATTATTGCAGCATTCCTCTTTCCTTTTGCTGCCGAGGGTTTTTCCTGTGCTTCCATGTACCTGTCACCCTCATTTATCCATACTCCGAGGTACTTGTATTCGCTTACCCTCGGTATTTCTTGGCCCTGTATTGACACCGCCTGATCACAAGGATCATTGAATACCATCAATCCACATTTTGTTACACTAAATCCTAGTCCTAGAGCTTCCCCTTCCCTTCCGCATATATCCGCCAGCTGCTGTATATCCTCTCGACTGTCAGCAAGTAAGACAACATCGTCAGCATAAAATAATCCTGGAAGCTTCTGCTCAATCATCACGCCGCCCTGTTTGTGTGACAGATTAAAACCAATGTTCCAACCTTCTAGCGCTTTTTCCATACTCACCATGTACAGCATGAATAACAGCGGGGACAAAGGACATCCCTGTCTCAGCCCCTTGCTAATCTCAACGCTGTCCTTGCTACTTATTCCTTCCCATTCTATACAAACTGTATTTTCTCGGCATATTTCCCTCAAAAGCTGTATACGGTCGTCCCCTATGCCCACTTCTTTCAATATATCCCACCAGAAGCGTAGCCAGTAATTTTTTCGGGGGGGGGGGGGGGTTCACACCATTATTTTTGTATTTTCGTGTGTGCGTTTGTATGTGTGCGTGTATATATGCACATGCATCTACAATATGTCGTTGCATTGTGATAGACTTCCTACCTAGCGCCTTTATGTGGCTCCAGAATATCCTAGGCGCGGCCTCCTTTTTTTTCGTGAATCTCTGTCACCCAGCGTTCACTCTCACATTTAATTTTTGCCTCCACCAATTTCTATACAATGGATTTTTTCTCTAAATATATTTCCCATATTTTGTCAACTTCGCCCTGCGGCCCTTTCTTCTTTTTTGCCCTTCTATGCTCCCGTGATGCTTCACGTCGCTTCTCGATCGCTTCCAGAATTTCCTTGTCGCACCAACTTTATTGCTTCCTCTTTCCTTTCCCTATCTCTTTCGTCATTAGATGTAACAGCTCACTATACTCCCAGTCCTTGCCTTGCCTACTTTTCCCTCGATTCTTGCGGCTATATATATTATTTGTTTGCCAATTAAATACGAGGTGCCAGACTTTGATTCCACGCTCCTATTTCCAATTTCATATCCCATTCGTAATGTTATTCGTTTATGATCGCTACCCAAGTTTTTAATACCTTCCTCGTCTATTCTCATTTCTCTCAGTTTGTGATAAATTCCTTCAGTCATCAGACAATAATCAATACTTGACTGTTTGTTTCCGACTTCCCACGTGATCTGGCCGACACATTTAGGCCCCCTGTTAACTATCTCCAGACTATGTTGCTCGCAGAGATCTAGTACTAACTTCCCATTGGTGTCTGAATATCCGTCAAGGTCATGTATGCGGGCATTCATATCCTCTAAAATGATGATTTCCGCCCCATTACCAAATTCCTTAATATCCGCACTCGTGCAGTCCACACTCCCCTGATTCTTTTCTCTGCATTTATTCCCCGTTCACAAGTAGGCTACCCCTCGCCACGTTTTATTTCCACCTACTGTGCCCAAAACCCAGAGGTGCTCTGAACGTCTGTATCACTCTAACCCATTTGTCGCCGCGGTGAATTAGCATTCCTTCACCACCACCTTTCCTTTCTGATATGATCCTGTTGCACCCTTCCCAAACGTAATTGTCAATATGTGGTGGCTCTTCTAAGTCTCTAAGGTGTGTTTCTGTAACCGCATAAACGCCTATCTGTTTTTTGTTTAACTGCTCCTCAATGTCTAACCATTTTGCCTTTTTTCTGCCACCCTGCATGTTTACGTAACTAATTGCAACACGCGCCTTCTCCCTTTTTCTTTTACCTCTTTTCTGGTTTTTCGCAATTCTGTCAAAGAGCCCTCCTGGTTGTTTTCCCTGTTACTAGCTACCCCGGACTCCGAAGGGCCCGCGTGCCCCCCCCCCCCCCCCCCCAAAAAAAAAAAAAAAGATCTACTGCGTTTCCTGCCAGTCGCCAGCCCACGTCATGACCAAGCCTCTTATCGAAGTGAATTATGTCTCTTTGGAAACCACCCCACCTGTTCACCTCCCTGTTTTTATCCGCTATATCGAAACCCATCTGTCGACTAGTTCGCCATATCTCTTTGTTTGCGTTGACAACCGCCCTTTGCAAGTTGCCGTTGCGCACTGGTACTTCCGGTACTGTGCATACTACAATTTGCACCTGGGGGGACACGTCGCGCATGTCATCGACCCCTTTCACCAAGGTAGTCGTTAGTCCTGATGATAAGACGTCATTTAGACCTCCCGCAATTACCACGAGGGGGCGTCTATGAGCTTTAGCTGCAAGTTTTTCACTCGCTTGCCTCATGACTAACCCCAGCGTATGTCCTGGGAACGTCCCTATCGAAACTCTCTTATCGCCTTTCACCCTCTCCTTGATTGCCTCTGCGCATCGGACTAAATTTGAGTCACCGGCGATAATGACCTGCTCAGACATTCCTTCTGAAACCTGCACCTGGTTGCTGACTAGGTGACTAGCGTGAGTCGCGGCTGCCGCTTTGTCCCCTCCCTCCCTCAACACTACTTCCCGGAAGTTGGGCCCTATGACCACTGTATCTACCTTTGTCATGCCTGATGTTCCCTTCGCCTCTCCCCCATGGGGGGTCGTCGCCATAATGCTTCCGCCGTCACCTGCGTCTTCTTTGTTCACTTTGACGGCATTCGATAGGCCCTTTTTTAAGTGGTTCAAAGTAAAGTCCCTAGATTTTTCCCTGTTCTTTCTTAAGTACCGACAACCATTGAAGCGCCGTCGACGAATCTCATTGGCTAACGCTCGTTTTCGGTAGCCATGTTCTTCCTAACGCTTTTCCAGCACCTGGTGAAACGCGATCCCCCATTCACAAATGGCAGGGGGTTGACGGGAGGAGAAAGGCCGCCGCATTAGCATATTGTCCGCTGAAAGATGAGTGGCTAATGTACTTAGACGCGCATGCCTTTGTAAATCTTCAAAGTTAGGAAGAAAATGGCGTCGGACGCCAGCTGCGCGTGAGAGAGGGCCAGGAAAGGAGGCAGTTGTCGGTACTTAAGTAAAAAGGACAAATCTAGGGACTTTAGTTCAAAGGAAAGGAAAAAGGCACCTAATTTCTGCAGCCCAATAGGGAGCACGGCGCAGTGCCTATAGGAGGGGGGACGAGGGAAAAACAGAAAAAGAAAAGAGAAAAAAGAAGGGATAGAGTTAGGTGTAGCACACACCCGCACGACACGCAAGCGATGCAGTGAAGCCGCAGCAGTCCGTTGCTGCAGGCAATGTTTGCGAGAGTTCCAGGCGGGCGTCTCGAAGTAAGAGGGCGGTTAACCTGAGCCTTTCTCCCATGGCCTTCGTTTTCTCGCGCTCTGTCGCCAACGCATTCTCCAGCTCAGCGATTCTCGTTATGAGCCCACTCTGGACAGCCATCATGTTTTCCATTTGATTGCCTCTGCGAGGGATTCTTGGTCAGCTGCCAGCTCGCAAAAAGATCACGTGCTACGTGACGCCAAAAGGCAGAAAAAGAGTGTTCCACACTGGGCGCCATGGCTGCGATCGGCGCTGACTCCTAGGTTTAAATGCACATATATACTCCATAAAGCGGACGGGGGGATGACCGCCGCCGTAATTATCAGACGCGTTCGGACGTTTGACGTTTAGTCAAAAAGCCACTGAAGCGTTGACCAAGAACTTCGTTCCTGCAAAAGTAAACCTGAGCAGGGTAAAAACAAAAGCTGTTTCTTTGTGTAAAGAGCTGAAACTTTCAGGGTTGTGTAAGTCTATCATGGACAGTAAGCTTTTGTCATTGTCCGTATTTTTCAGTGTTAAAACGTGCCTTTTAGAAGTATAGCTGCTGAGCAGAGTACTTGGCAGCAGCAGCAAAGTCAGTTTTTGTTAAAAAACTTCAACGTTCTAGTTACTGATGATCCCTATATTGTAAAAAATTCCAAAGAAGTGACAACGTTTATGGCTTCTCTTGATTCCTGCAAGTCTGCCTTTTCGATAGACGGAGATGACTTGTTCTCCGTTTCCCACGATGCCCTTTTACCAGGGGCGTAGGCAGAAATTTTTTTCGGGGGGGGGGGGGGGGGGCACCTCCTTGATCTGTAGTGGGGACGAGCAGGCAGATGTCGTCGAGTGCCATTTTCTGCTCTGTATGCTATGGCAAAAAAAAATCTCGGGGGGGGGGGGGGGGCACGGGCCCAGGTGTGCCCTAACGTGGCTACGCCCCTGCCGTTTACCTGCCGTGCGCTGTTGTATAAAAAATAACGGAGACGTTGCTTTCCAGAATTCTACCGGTATCTCGGTCGATGGCTTTGTGATCTTACTAGAGTACTACCTATCTTCAACTTACGTTGCTTCTGACAACGAGATATCTATCCAGCGAAAGGGAATTTGTATTGGTTCGTGTGTTGCCCCAGAACTCTGCAATCTTTTTTTAGCTGCCAGTGACCGTGTCTTGAATTACCTATTGGACAGCGAAAAAGTTCTACGAGTTTTTAGATATGTAGACGGCTTTCTCATGATTTTAAACACTAATAGACGAATACTAGTGCTGTTGGGGATATTTTAAACCTGTTCAGACGATGTGGAAAGGGCTTACCCTTCACCCATGAACTTCCTAATAATGACACCTTGCAATTTTTAGATATTAATATTGTCACCTTAATACTAACAGTACAGAACCTCTGTCTATCGGAAAACCAAGGACGTCGAGCTGAACCGATCGCACGAAGCATGACTTTCTCGTCTTTTCCACTTCCTTGTCCTTTTGTCTGTTTCGCAGTGGCACATACAGAGGAATAGCGCAATCTCATCCCATGCACGTGGCATTACCCACCTTAAAAAAAAACATCGTCCCGATGCTCAATAGTGATTAGAACAGAAACTAGTCGCACACGCACACACACAAAATTGATGCAGCAGTGTCGAGGTGTCCCAACGGTCATCCAAGTAGAGTGGACGAATAGTCAACGGGGGTAGTGCGGCTTCATCCTCGATACATGCACAATGTCTGCCTGCTGTAAACGACGTGATCGCCGAGCCGTGCCTTCAGGCAGGACTTTGTAGTTGACGTCGTTGAGGCGACGTAGAACTCTATAGACCGAAGTAACGGTGAAGTAACTTTTCCGAGCGGCCTCTTTGGCGAATGGGAATCCACAGCCACACTTGATCACCGGGCTGGTAAATAACCTCGCGATGACGAGAGTTGTACCTCTGCGAGTCGATGCGTTGCTGGTTTTGGATTCGCTCGAGTGCAAGCTTGCGAGCTGCGTGTGCGAGTCGGATAAAGTCGTTCGCATCGGTGCTAATGCCACACCTGTCGGGTAAGAACATGGCATCCAGCGTCGTAATTGCGTCTCGGCCATGAAGCAACCGGAAAGGGGTGAATCCCGTAGTCTCTTGAACCGCAGTATTGTAAGCGAACGTAATGTATGGCAGAACGTCATACCAGTTTTTGTGGTCTTGGTCAACGTACATAGATAGCATGTCAGCGACCGTCTTGTTTAATCTCTCCTCAAGACCGTTTGTTTGCGGATGGTATGCGGTAGTTTTGCGATGAGCGGTTCCGCTAAGCCTCATGACGTCTTGCATCGTTTGAGCTGTAAAAGCTTCACGTAGAAAACAGCGCTACGAGACGGGACAAAGAAAGGGCACAAACACGGCGCTGACTATCAACCAAATGTGCTTTTATTCCCCAGTGCCCTTTCTTTGTCCCGTCTCGTAGCGCTGTTTTCTATACGTGAAGTCATGCACCAACCAGCCCAAATCCGTACCCTACTGCTGTAAAAGCTGTTCTACGGTCAGTGATGACAACTGCTGGCGCTCCATGCGGAGGACGATGTTGTTCATGAAAAATTACGCAATCTCATTGGCCGTGCCTCGTTGCTGGCCCGTATCCAGGGGGGAAGGGCTCCCCCCCCCCCCAAACAAACAAACAAAAAAAAATCCTGGCTACGAGCCTGCCTCGTTGTAGGGCTTTTGTTTCGCAGTATTTTTTCAAATAGTCAGTAGCGACTACAATCCAGCGGTTGCCGTCATGAGACTTCGGGAAGGGCCCGAGCAAGTCCATGCCGGTTTGTTGAAGCGCCTGTGCTATGGCGGTGCAACAGGCTTCAGGAAACCAGCTGGACGCATAGGTGGGGCTTTACGACGCTGGCAATCGTTACACGTTATTACGTAATGCTTGACATCCTGGGTGAGCTTTGGCCAATAGTAGTGTTGACGAATCCGGGCTAGGGTACGTGCAAATCCCAAGTGGCCGGACGAAGGCTCATCGTGGCAGGCAGATAAAATGTCGGCACGCAGCGCTGATGGAACGACGAGCAGGTGTTCAGTCGCATAAGGTTTTAAGTTCTTTTTGTAGAGGATGTTGTGACGGGAGACAGAATGACACTGAACGTGCGAAATCCCAGACAACACAATAACAACCTCAGGACATCCTCAGTATGCCACCTTGAGGACATTAAGATGCCCTCAGAACGTCCTGTTATAGTACTAGAATGGCACTAATCCAGTCCTGTTGTCCGTACTCATAACACCTGAGGGCGTTGTCAAAACAGCACTTCAGGACTTTTTTAGTATGTTTTCAGAACAACCATTGTGCAGCCGGTTCGGTACCGTAGGCTGTCATATTTTGTATTACTACATATGATTTACTTCTTTTCAAGGTATTTACATACGTTAAAGGAAAAACACCTCTGTGAGGTCTTGTGTATGTATTCTGCGTCAAGAAACAGAGAGGTGACGAGTGCTTGACTATGAAAAAAAAAAAAAAAACAAAGCTTGTTGACTGAAATTCATTTATTTAAACAGTAATTAGTCCCGACTGTTATGAGGACCGCTTTCTCAGGCATCCGAGTCCAAGTAGTCAGAGACAGTGTCTGAAAAAAAAAAAAGCAATAGTAAGGCATTCAGCACAAATTTGCAAAGATGTTTTCCTGTACCGGGCTACTCCTGCAAGAAAAAAGACGTCAAATAAAGGCAGTTACGATTTTAATGAACGGATTAATACATGCAAAAGGAACCAGATGCTGTCCCGTGTGGAACAATGCTACATTTCATGACAGTCTCATGTGATGTCACCGCAGCATGCGACGACTGCGACTCAATGGCCCATGTTTGTAAACTTCCTCGGAAGTCTGGCACAATGTCCTCGTCACCACGTGTATCGTGCACAGTGCACTCATTAGTGTTAGAGTCTCCGCTCTGACAGCCCACCAGTGTACTCGACACGGGCATCGAGTTAACTTGCCCGAGGTCGGGCCATGTGTCAGACGCAGACGTCGATTCCCCGTTATTCACGTTGGGACTCTCCGAAGCACAATTCACCGCGATTTGTTCGCCTGGTGCCGATCCATTCATGGGAGCATCAGTCAGAGCGTTGAGTAACGTGAAGCGCCCATCAACATGGCGATTTGACCTTCCGTCGACGTCTGCGATTTGCACTTTCAGACATCTCACGTTTGTTAACTGTACACTACACTGTACTGTACACACAAACAACAAAGATGCGGTTTGCAATCACCTTCATTGCAAGATCCCATCTTGACAGTCAGTTGACTTGGAATGGCTTGGCTGGTTTGGCTACTTGACTATCCAGAACGGCAACGCATGGTCAATGGTTGCCAGCTGCTAGTTCTTTTAAGAACATACTATTTTAAATGAACATTTCGCAATATCAGCTTCGATACCCAAGATGATTAATTACTTGTGTTTCAGAAAGCGAAACATGTAATTTGAAGCTTTTCAACCAAAAGAGAAGCTGTTGGTACGCGTGAGCGACGCAGAGACGAGGCGTGTTGTTGAGAGTCTCGGTACCAACTGGGTTTTTTTCTCGGCGAACTGGTTTTCCCTCTCTCCCTCTCCGCGCCTCCTTCGTGCCTTTGTTACGGCGCAGAGGGAGGAAAGGGAATGTCGTTCTCCCTCACGCTGGCAGCGCCACGGCTGCACCGCGGCGCATTTAGAGTTCACCACAGTACTCCCCCCCTAGTGAGAGCACGAGCGAAATGAAACGCGGCTACAGGTTGAGGCGATTTGGCGCACCTGTCCGTCTTCCACTGCGTGTGTGATATTTTTCAGTCACTGGGGCGTCCGTCGCTGGTGTGGGATGTGGCGCTGTTCGGAAGGATTCAGGTGGAAAGGCGGAGGTTGCTGTCGTGGCCTGGTTGGTCTCCATGTGTGCCGGCTTAACTCTGTCCAATGACACCACTTCCTGGCGGCCATGCCTTTCGATGGTCATCGTTTTTCTCCCGTGGCGGAGAACTCTGAAGGGTCACCAATTGTTGGTACGCGTGAGCGACGCAGAGACGAGGCGTGTTGTTGAGAGCCTCGGTACCAACTGGGTTTTTTTTCTCGGCGAACCGCGCCTCCTTCGTGCCTTTGTTACGGCGCAGAGGGAGGAAAGGGAATGTCGTTCTCCCTCACGCTGGCAGCGCCACGGCTGCACCGCGGCGCATTTAGAGTTCACCACAAAGCAACGAGGCAAAAATATGCAATGACTGTGTGAAACAAACGTGCTGAGAAAATTTTCACATATGATATGCACCTACTTAGTGTGTGAACGGACGCGAAGAATCATATGTATAAGCGCTCAGTGCATGCATTGCATTTGTCATCCCCAAAAGGTCCCTGGAAGAACCTTTTCAGGACAACTTGTTAGCGCGCTTTCGTATTGCTTTTGTCATTCCCAAAAGGTATCTGGAAGAACCTTTTCAGGACAACTTGTTGTCCTCAGAAAGCACTCGCAAAGACGTTTCCGGGTCAAACCAGCTCGTGTCGTACTCAATACGTACGAAGGACATCGAGAAATGTGCGAGGACGATTGTACCATTTGAGGACGACCTCGGGATGTCGAGTGTTGTCTGGGATGGCATTATACCAGGCTCGTGATCTAAAGGAATGGAAATTGACTGGTAACCTACTGAGACCACGGTGAACCTTCACTGATTCACGATGAGGTAGCTCGATGCTCAGGTGCCTCGTGAAACAGTATGTGCCAAGGAGCTTATTCGAACAGGGTGGTAATTATACCTGTGGTGTGCACTGTCTCGGGGAATTGCATTCAGCTCTACGACAATGCTTGCACTGACGTCACTGAAAGCGCCCTGTTGGAGCACCAGCATGGGTGGACGCGACGTTTGCGATGTCACATTAATGTTTTCAAAACATCACATGCATGTTCGTTCAATATTCACGCACAGAGACGTTGCTGCCGCGTCGTTTTCACATAGACGCAACTTATTTGTCATCAAAGCCGCCATCGTGGAGCAGGGGCGGGGCCAGTGGGGGTTTGGGGGGGCTCCAGCCCCCCCAAAATTTTCCGCTTGCCCCCCCTGTGCCCCCCAAGAGCAAGCATAGTCAAAATTACAATGCGTATGTTTCCCAGCCTCTCTGCTCCCCCTGAAGGAACCCACTTTCGTGGGTGCCCCCCCCCCAGTAAAAAAAATCCCTGGCGCACGCCCCTGTCGTGGAGTCCCAGTTCCTTTCAGACGCTGCATCATGACGCACGTGCAGGCCATATATATGTTTGTTGTGTTTTGCTGACGCCACCCAACCGAATCATCGCGATTAAACTTTGTTTAGAAAATTGCGGAGTCTAATATCGCTGCGCAATACTACTGGTAAAGAGATAAAGCTCAGCGCTTATGAAATGGGTGTGCTCAGAACTACATTGACATGCCCTAAGGGGGGGGGGTCTCCTTAAAAATGGAGAGAGCCCCCCCCCCCTCTCCTGACATAAGCACTGCTTGCCTGACGCAAGAAGCGTCCCGTGGTGCCTGGACAAATGGTTACAAGCGTCGATCTCGAACCAGAAACACATACGTTGGCATGCAACGTGCAAAAGCATGGCCTTCGAGAGCGGCGTAACTAAGGCAGAAGAGGATGTGGCGCAAACAGCAAACTTTCTTCTTTCTTGGTATTGCACATTCTCTTAATTACGAGCTTTATGCATTCACAACGATGACAAAACATTCAAAACGCTAGGTTTTTTTTTTTATTTCGTTTCGGTACCAGAGAGCCGCCGCACCGACGAGAGTACGGCTTTGGCTTTGGCTTCGGCACAAAAACAAACTGGCTCGCGCACCCTCCTCTTCCTCCTCACTACTGTCGCCCCCGCTTGGCAGGTTACGCTTCTCTTCTACTGCTGTGGCTTGACGCGCTGTGTGGTGATATGTGCTCGGCGACTTTCACTGTGACCGGTGAGTGATCACGGTGTGCGGCTGTAGTGACCAGTGATCCGAGCGAGTGTAAAGAACAGCCGACCGATGATAATAGATTTCCGTAACCGCTCAATGAAATCGGAGCCGCCTGGCAGCGGGCGCCAGCCGAGTGGTCCCATGCCAGGGGCCTGCGATATGTCCAAGAGTTTACGGAATGGCACAGACAGAGGCAATCCGCTGCTTCGACAAGTGAGTCTCGCCGCCGCCGCGGCATTCCACGACCACATCTCGTGCGCAAAGTCGGCCGCCGAACTGCTCGAGCCCATGCCGTGCGACACGGACCACTTGTACGCTCACTGTGGCGACGACGCTCCCGACGACAGCGAGCAAGACAGGCTGCGAGCCATCGTCGTGCTGCACACGGATTTAATACAGCACCAGGAAGAGGTGATCGCCGAACGCGAGAGGCAGATCGACGAGCTGCGCATTCAGCGAGACGAGGTGAGAGCTTTTCGTGTGTCGTCGCTCACGGCCACTACCACGTAGACTCCGTGCGTGCGTGCGATGCGTGCGCCTCGCAGCAACGGCCGTACACTTGCTCGTGGCGCACGTTTATTTTGACCGATAACCAGTGTTCGTGGTTTTCTGTCCCACCTGTACCCGGGTTCTCGGCTACGGGCTTTCGAGTCTGTTCGGGCCGCGGAAGCGACGGTTGTGTTTTTGTGTGGACGCTAGCGCCACCTGTCGAGGGCGGCCCGAGTCAGGCGTGACGCCTCGGATAACCTCCGCCCCGTAACTGCGCGACTGCGCGCATTTGGGCCAGCGGGCATTCTCAGCTGGTGCCTCGTAGGCCATTCTGCGAGATTGCTGCTAAATCACCAAAGCCGATCATCAGTCGGCCACGTTGTACCCAGCGCCTCGGAATCGGCGAGTAACGCGGCGACAACGGCTCGTCGCAACGTTGCACGCAGTCGTGCTTGCGTGCCCGTGTGCCCGTGTGCCCGTGTCGATTTTCCGAAGTAGTACCTTCGGTGTCGGAAAAGACACTTCGTTATGTCGATTCATTGTGCGCGATTTGCCGACCCGACAGGTGGACGGAAATATTACTTCGAACATGAATTTTCTGAACGGAATCCGCTACAATTACGTCGCGAGGCTGCGAACAGCTGAAGGAAAGCTCCCTCTGTGACGTTCTCCGCAGATCGTGGGGCTTCGGAAAAGCTGGTTCCAGCTGCTGCCCGCTTTCGTCTCGCGTCCCTCACGTAAGATCGCTGTGTCGACCGCACTCTTAAATACGAGATATGATTACGAGGTGCGCCATAGTGGGGACTCCTTATTAATTTAGATCACCCGGGGCTCTTTAACGTGAACCTAAATCGTTACTGTTTTTGCGTTGCGCTCCCACCGATGTCGAGCCGCCGAAGCCGGGAATCGAACCCGCGTCCTACAGCGAATTAGCGGCTCCCGTTTCGTTCTTTCGTGCGCATTAGTTGTCCCAACATTGCTCCGCATTTTATTATTAGATAATGAGGGAGAGCCAGCCAAAAGAAAAGCAATCTGGTCGGTATCCTGCTGCGACTTGCAGGTGTTTTAGCGTGCTTATAGAATTGGTCGTTCAATTTCTATTGTTTACGCTGTGCGCGGAATGAACAGTGCGGAAGGCTGCGTCGGCAGCTGAGAGATCTACTCCCGGTTACAAAAAGGAAAAAAAAAAGGCAATAAACGTAACAATAACTCTCGCCAGTCAAGCCGGCAGGTCAAACACCACAACGATTTCACCGACGACCAACCGTCGTGTGTTTGTTCCACAGCTGAGAAGCAGCGCGAGATGGATTCCGACTCGAAGCACAGTGCGTGAACTCCGGGCTATCAAGCCCTTCATTGCGTTGTCGTTTCGCTTCTTTGCGACATTTGAGGAACACTAAGGATAAAAAAGAATTTGAGCCATATTTGTAGTTGACCGTTAAAAAAAGAGCCGCCCGTAAACATGCCTTGAGCTCGGAATAGCAAGTGCCGTAATATGGGCGCGAAGTAGGAAGCCTTGGTGTTCATTTTCCTGCTTAACAGCGATCTCATCACCGGTGCAGTGACTCTCGGAGAATAGCTTGGGATTCTAAACTGACCCCGCTAATCAAGTGAACTTGCTGCGAAGCGATGCAGTCTCATAGAAGCTGAAAGAGTATGCTAGGAGCATGTGCGCTTCAACATTGCCCTAGAAGTTTGTGCGCGCAGCCCCACGTGGCACGCGAAAAGCCGTTCCTCCTCCATTTGAATGCCCGCGGGGGTGCGGCGAATAAGATAACTTAATGAGAAAACCATCGTGACTATGAGAAAGCTGGACCCTCTCTTTGAAAAAAAAAAAAAAAAAGAAAACCTGCTCGCGGGGGTGAAAACATATATAGAGGCAAAGCGCACCCGAGTTACTACATCATTGCGCGAAATACACCACCGAGTGTTGCTTTGTGCGCTATGCACCTTTCTGCCGCGATTGGGCGAATCCGAAGACGCGGTAGCTGCGCTAACTTCTCAGACAATTCTTTTGGTTTGTCCGCAGCGTTTACGCCTTGGCGGGTTACACGTTGGCGACGACACAGACACACAGAGCTAATATTGCCCCGTTGCGCTTTCCTGAACTGCTGGCATGAAGCATTGCCAGTTAGATAATCATCAACTCGCACTACTTTCATTATTTCCTTTTGACCGGAACACTGATACGTCCGAAAATTTTTGCGAAGAAAGATATTGTAGTTGGACAAAAATGCCACAAGCTGCTACGAGCATGCACAGTAGCACCACTGCAGAGGCACACCACTACTTGCACACAGCAGTAGCTGTAATGAGTAGTGGCGTATTTCACCACTGGTTGGCTGCAACGGGCTTTCTGCCCACAGCTACGAGGAGTGCCCTACGTTTTGCGATACCGCGAGAGCCCATTGTTGTGGCGTGACTCATAGGTGACCGGTCCTCTGGTACCCGTGTGCCCAAGTGTACAAAGTGTGTGGTGTCGTGACTCATCCGATCCCGCGGAACCAACCCTTTGTGCGTGTAGACCCCTTCCCCCGCCTCGAAAAGGAAGGTGTCGTGTATTCACTATGACCCACCGGCCACAACGTTACTCGTCGTGGTTTCCGTTGTTTCGCCCCTTCATAGTAGGGCGAAGTAAATAAGGGAAAAAAAGCCCGCCTTTGGGAATCGATCTCGTGACTTGCGAGATGCGGTAACCAGTGGGCTATGCGTGCGGGGATACCACGTCTTGGGATTTATCCCTAGATCTAGGGTTTCTTTAGCCAAGTTAGGGATTTGACGTCTTTGTGGCAAACTGCGGGGCGCGTTCGTAGTGGTTTCCAAGGGCATAGGCGTACCTACCGGGGGGGGGGGGGGGGGGCAAGGGGGGCGCCAGCCCCCCCGCTGAGAAATGTTGGGGGGGGGGGGGCGGAGCCGCCCCCCTCTTTCGACAGCGGTTATTGTCGGCTGCAGACTGGGAAACTAACAAGTCAGGCAATTACTTGAACGCAGCAATAACGTAATAAAATTTGTCCTACGATTCTGCGGTGACGACTGTCCTCCGTGTGGTCATGACACGCACTGTAGACTGCCTGCGGTGCGGGCTGCCTATTCCACGCGTGCGCCTCTTGCGGTCGAGCATTGGCAGAGGAGGCTATCGCTCAGCAGGGGGGCTCTATAACATTACAGCAAGTCTGTCATGATTTCAGTTTGTCCTGCCTGAATTTTAAGTAATCCGCGACGCAATATGGGCGGGACCAGTCAACGTATTTCTAGCCCGATCAAACGATATCCTTTTCAACAAATGCAGTTTCTTTCAAAAACGAATAGCGTCGCACCTGCTCCATATTCAGCTGCTGTGAGTTGATGAGTGTGCAGAAGTGTCCATATTTAGTTGTGCATAGCCAGACAACTAAAATGATTCCCACTTTCAGGGGCGTGCCGAAAATTTTTTTCGGGGGGGGGTTCACCATACTTTATGTTGTTCGTGCGTGTGTTTTATGTGTGCGTGCCTATATACGCAAGCAAATTGAAAGATTCGGGGGGGGGTTTGAGACCCCCCCAACCCCCCCTTGGCTACGCCCCTGCCCACTTAGTCTCCGATTAGCCTGCTTCACTCGCCTTATCATATTCGTAGCCTGCGGCTTGTAACAAAGTGGACTCGAGTACATTGAGAAGCCCAGCTTTCAAGTTTGCCCCGTTACTTGATCTATCTCACCAGGGAGGTGATCAACGTCCACAGTTTTCTGGACTAAGAAGGCTGCCTACCCGCAAGGATTGTGTCTGTTACAAATAATGTTTTATTTCTCTCTCTACCTCTTTGTCAGCAGCCGCTGCCAATGTGATTGGCGGGCAGCCTTCTTAAATTGCGTTCAGAAAGAGACACTGTCTGGCTATTCCGAAAAAACATGAGTTATTGTTTAGCAGCAGCACAGTAATTTACTGCTTATTGTGCACAGTTCATTTTAACGCCGCGAGTTTTCGCAGACCTGTGTCGTCGCGTACGATTGGAGGCGATTTTTGAGGCACATTGAAAAATTTTGACGAATAGCAAAGGACCAATGTCAAACAATACGCCGTATTGAAAATAGTTAATGTTATTATTTTTTACGCAGTCATGCGTGCGTGGTAATTACGCGGTGGATCACATACGCGTCATTTGTTTCGTTGTTTTACGAGCAGGTGCTGTGAGCATGACCCTGAAAATTTCGACCGCTAACCAACCTATACGGAAGGAAATAACGCGGGGTAGTTTTAACGTTATAATCGCCCACATTTTTTCCAACGAAAAATTTGAGCTTGCACAGTTTTACGTAGCCTATTACTTGGAGGAACCGGAGGGGAGGAGTAAAGGGCCACCTTCACCGCTTTTCCGTCAACCCCCACCCAAGCTGGGAAAAGTACGAGGGCAAGGAACGACACCTAGTATATAAAATCGTATCATTTATAATGTTTAATTACTATACACAACCACCTCAATGTGGTTGCTTAAGTATTAATCGACTGAACTTAGTCTTCTTAAGACATTATATTAAAGGGAGCTAACAGTAAAGAAATTGGCACTCGGCTTATCCTGAAGACTTTGCGAAGTACCTTGCTTTGTCAGCCACATGTTTTGTTTAGTAAGTGAGAAACTTAAGGGTACTAGAGTCATAGCAGGGTGATTCCACGTAAGATCGAACAAACGATGGCTGGTCGACCTCTTAAATTTGTTTCAAAATTTTATATATTATTGCCTGATGAGTGGAAAGAAGAGATCCGCAATTTGTTTTTGCCGCCAAAAATTTTTTCGAAGCACAGGAAATCAATGACGAAGAGGTGGAGTGGAGCGGC
Organism: Rhipicephalus sanguineus; assembly: GCF_013339695.2. Lineage (NCBI taxonomy): Eukaryota > Metazoa > Arthropoda > Arachnida > Ixodida > Ixodidae > Rhipicephalus > Rhipicephalus sanguineus. The sequence continues at coordinate 45,435,023 of NC_051178.1, read as the reverse complement.
TCATCCGCTCTGCTGTTTGGCCAACTTTCGTTATGAATTGCACAAAATATATTAAAGTTAGGTAGCTGAAATTTATTTAACTAAATATATGCATGTTTTTGCTTCTGCTCAGGTATTTTTAGTTTTTATGTGGTGGTGTAGATGTTTTTATAAAAAACCTCAAAATTGGCCCACGAAAACGTTATTTTCTTTACTTTGGAGGTCTTATCTCAAAAAAGCCTTTTAGGAGAGCGACAAAAATTGCGCATTGCGTTCTTCGCATGCTTATCTACCACACTGCCGAATCTTATATTTATATAGCTTTCAGTAAAGAGATATGATCGGGCTAATTTCAAGAAAACACCGAACAATGGAAACTTCTGACGACAATTAAAAAAAGAACCTATATTTCTTAAACTTTGTTCACTTATTCTCCTCCACATCAGCTTTCACAATCATTGAAAACATGTTGCATAATATTGTTGCACTAATAGTTACGGCCCCTCCAATGAGACCCTCAGGCAAGGAGTGGCAATTCCGACTTCTTGCCCAGCAAGTGTATAAAATGCAGGCAGGATTGAATTTCTCTTTATTAAAAGGCCAGCAGTACCAAAAAAAGTGTCGCCAACACTGAAGACGTTAATTTTGAAATTATTTGGTCGCTGCAGCGGCCACGAGCGCGGGGCTCCCGAGCAGGCGCGCGCGCACCCGAGATGCTCGTTGTAAGAGACGGCGCAGATAGAGCTCGTTTTCGCGTCCTCAGACCGATTGAGTTCGAAATAGCAACACCTCTCAGGTGATTTGAACGCACGTGCACCGGTAGTCGCAGTGATCTGGTTAACGACGTCGATTTCTTTTTCAGGCGGCATAAGAATGTCATCGTTAAACTGTGCGTTCCGTGAAGATTTCACTGCAGTGGTAGCAAAAGCACGCGTAGCGCAAGTAGTCCGTCTCACTGACAGTCACTGATCTTTCGGGCGTTAAGCGTTCCTTCAAAACATTTATGTGTAGGTCGTTAACTCTGCGAAATTTTGGCTTCTTTGCAATAGTTAAAGGAGTACTGATACGATTTTGAGACATCGTTTATGTTTAAAGTGGCGCTAATTAAAATATATACGATGCATTCCCAGGCACCACAATAGTCGTTTTAGGTTTCTCGACACTAGTATTTTCATTTACACTCTTAAAAAAAAGGTAGTAATACTTGCTAACTTTGGGGTTGTAACGGCTTGTCACATATGTTACAACCCTGTTAGTAAGTGCAGCTAGTAACGGCAAGGGTGGTAACTGCTACTACCGCTGACGTTTACTAACAGCAATTAGTAACTGTTACTACCCTAGCCGTTACTAACCATAGGTAGTAAAATAAAGGTTGTAAAAAAAAAGGTTGTAACTGATACTAACGCGTTCATTTTGCCACATTATTAACAGTGATCAAATTCATAATGCCATCACTACGAAACGACCTTCGGCTAATCTTGCGTGGAGTGGTCATGAACTAGAGAAATGCACAGACGCAACAACAAGTTCACTACGCGACAGTAACTTACTAAGCGACTCCCGGGTATTTATAGCCCCTACATTGGAGATGTACGACTGGTTACCGGGTGAGCACCTGTGTTTCACGATGAATTCTAAAAAAAATGTGACCCTAAAGTAACCCTACCCTACTACCGTATTATGTGCGCTTGGGGACGTAGCACAAGACTTTTAAATCAACCGTATTAAGAGAAACAATATATCAGTCTAGTTGCTATAAAACTGCCGCAAAAAAGCGAATATGTACAGCGGCCGAGACAAGTACTAAGCCCACTAACATAGCCGCAGTGCATTACAGTGAATTAATGTGCTAGTACATAGGCAGTAGAAAGCTAATATAATCATTTCAGGATTTCACGTGCCAACACCACAATATGATTATAAGACGCGCCGTATAGTGAGGGACTCCAGATTAATTTTAACCACCTGTGGTTCTTTCACATCCGCCTGTCATGCTAGCTTGTTGGAATTTATATTGTGTACTAAAACGCATATAGCACTTGCTTGCAGTTCATTAACCTTTGCTCCTCCGTTTTCAGAATAGGAGAATGATGCTTAGAAATCGCGGTTGCGTAATTTTAAAAAGAAAATTTATATTTTTTCTTGATCCATGGTCATTTTCTTCACCAGTTTTCGATTTAAAATGATGTGTCGAGACGATTCCAGTTATAAATTAACACAATAGGTATTAACTACAATTTTAGATTAAGTATACTTAACCGCCAGGTAGGAAAAAGGTAGTAACGGTCCATGAAAGTTAGTAACACTGCAGTTACTACCTATTTGCTTTCAGTTACTAACGTAGTAGTAAACGGGTAGGAAAAAGTTAGCAACGGTTGCAGGTAGTAACTGTTTACTAACGTACGTAGTAAACAGGTAGCAAAAGGTTAGTAACGGTCCAAGAAAGTTAGTAACCGCTGCAGTTACTACCTATTTGCTTGCAGTTACAACCTTTTTACTAACTTTTTTTTTTAAGAGTGTAGAGCAACAATCCGAAATTTTTAAAAATTCGTGTCAGTACTCCTTTAAGCTTCTTGTGCTTCGAAAGGTAGTCTCCACAATACACTCATTCAGAGCTATACTTTCTCGCCATGAGACGCACAGGAGGAGTAGAGTAAGAGCAAAGCACAAGAACTATCCGCGCCGAATGAAGTGTGAACAGCGCACTGAACGCGCGGCCAGTTCAGGCCGTCTGCTGCCGACATCTAAAATAGGCAGGCACATCCGGCTACCGTTAGTTTTTGCTTTTCTTTTCTTTGACATTCCATATTTTGCTTTGCCACTGGAGCACCACGTTCATGCTTTTCACTGATCGCAACTGGCGCGTCGCAGTTTCTCTGGCAGCAGCGTGCGTGAAGCGAGCGCTCATAGCTCCCATATAGAGTTTTCATCTTGCCTCCATCTCTGCCTTGTTATCAGCGCCTAGCTGCGATGCGAACAGAGGGCGGATAGAATAGCGAAGTTCCAGTGCACGTGCGTTCAGATCACCGAGAGGTGTTGCTATCTCGAACTCAATCGGTCTGAGGACGCGAAAACGAGCTCTCACTGCGCCGTCTCTTACAACGAGCATCTCGGGTGCGCGCGCGCCTGCTCGGTAGCCCCGTGCTCGTGGCCGCTGCAGTGGCCAAATAATTTCAAAATTAACCTCTTCAGTGCCGGCGACACCTTTTTCGGTACCTGCTGCCCTTTTAATAAAAAAGAAATTCAATCCTGCCTGCATTTTATACACTTGCTGGGCAAGAAGTCGGAATTGCCAATCCTTGCCTAAGGGTCTCATTGGAGGGGCCGTAACTATTAGTGCAACGACATTATGCAACATGTTTTCAATGATTGTGAAAGCTGATGTGGAAGAGAATAAGTGGACAAAGTTTAAGATATATAAAAAATGTTTTTTTTAATTGTCGTCAGAAGTTTCCATTGTTCGACGTTTTCTTGAACTTAGCCCGATCATATCTCTTTACTTAAACGTTATATAAATATAAGATTCGGCAGTTTGGTAGATAAGCACGCGAAGAACGTAATGCGGAATTTTTGTCGCTCTGCTACAAGGCATTTTTGAGATAAAGACCTTCAAAGTAAAGAAAATAACGTTTCCTGGGTTAATTTTGAGGTTTTTTTATAAAAACATCTACACTACGCATAAAAACTAAAAATACCTGAGCAGAAGCAAACACATGCATATATTTAGTTGAAGAAGTTTCAGCTACCTAACTTTAATATATTTTGTGCAATTCGTAACGAAAGTTGGCCAAAACAGCAGAGCGGATGAGCGCTCCACTCCACCTCTTCGTCATTATTGATTTCCTGTGCATCGAAAAAATTTTTGGCGGCAAAACAAATTGCGGATCTCTTCTTTCCACTCATCAGGCAATAATATACAAAATTTTGAAATAAATTTAAGAGGTCGACCAGCCATTGTTTGTTCGATCCTACGTGGTATCACCTAGCAGGTTCTTTATACTCATCGTATCTGCAACGCCAAACTGAGACTGGAAAGTTTGCTGATGGAATGCTCAGATGATCAGGTTAAATTTGGGTGTACTTTTTAAACTTCACGGTAATATTTCCAAAATGTTATTAAACACTGCTGTGTTGTCGCGGTATAGGGCGGCCTAGCCTGCACAATCTGTTTGTGCAGATTCTTCCCTGATCTAAACCCCTAACAGTTTTGCAAAGCAAGTCATGTGATCAGCTCTATGAATATAAAAAATGGCCTGAAGTCAAAGATTTATATATATATATATATATATATATATATATATATATATATATATATATATAGATATATATATATATATTATATAATATATATATAATTTGAGCGACGCCAGCCACCACCCCCCCCCCCCACCCCCACTCGCGAACGAGTTGGTCGCCACTGTCCAAGGGCACCCTGAACAGTATTCTGATTCCCACTACTTCTCCTGTTGTTGTCAATCGCCGGGACGAGCCACGCAGCAGAATAAAAACATGGCTGATCCCTCTGTCATAGGAATCGGTATAACACAAAAGTGAAGCGTGTCTTCACAGACGTAGTTGAGCGTTTGTTGCGCATTCTTTCGCCCCAAGGGCGAAGGAATGAATGCTACAGCAACAAGCTGTAATGTCACGCGAAGAACGGCAAGCAGCTCGAAACTTGCAACGCGCTGCTCAAGCAGGAAGGACGCACGGAACGAACATACACAGGATGACAGCGAACTAACTGTCACACTTGAAACTTATTTCTGCGTGAGCACCGCGCTCCTTTCGCAAAAGCGGCCACTGCAGTGAGCCAAGTGACCTTCTTGTTCTCAAAGCGAGACGTACAAACCACCGCGATCACAAGATAAGCGCACGCACAAGCGACCACGCGCTGTAGACGCGGGCGCTCGTCGCAACGGCGACGACCTTTGGAAGCGCGCTCTACGAGCCCTTCGCGCCAGTGATAACGAAAACACGCTGTAGCACAGATCTCTGAGTACAGCCACCGGCAAATAGTGTATATAAATAGCTTGCCGTTAGCATTGCGAAGAACGTGGCGTCCGTGGCCGAATCGTTTCGCGCTGCGGAGCGAGGGGTCGTAAATTCGATTCCCGGTGACGGAACTTCTGGTTTTTTTTTCTTTGCGCACTGTTAGTCTTTATATTTTACAACGTCATATGCTTGACGCAAATACGTCAGTGCAGCCCTGGTGGAACCGGGCATAAAACACTTTCGTGTTAAAAATATGGATTCCATTTGCCTCGAATTAGCTTTTGACGCTGTTTGCAAATATCTGTAAGTTGGCTTTCCTGCAAGAACACGAAAGCTCTCATTTACAGAATGCCTTTCTCGTCGCATTCCAGCGAAGGCTTCTCACAATTTACTGCGGAAGCCCTGCGGTGTACGAAAAAAACAAAGTTTGTTCTGCTGGTGTGTTGTCGCGGCTGTTTGACTTGAAAATATATTTGCCCGTGCAGGTGCAGTTACATTTTCGCAAATAGCTACGGGCGGCCGAAGAAAGAAAGCCAATGTACTATCGCTTCGCTCACTGTCATTAGCCTTCCAGTGAATGTGTGAACGTCCGTAGTCATGGCCTAACGTGTCGCGCTGCTGAGCTCGAGAAGGCGGGTTCGACTTCCGGCCACGGCAGCCTTATAAGTCAATCCGCAGAAAAGCGGACGGCACGTGTTCCCACCCCACAGAAGCTTTGCGGTTTATCAAGAGGTAGCATTCGTGCAAGGAATTAGGAATTCCTTTGCGACGTGAACCACCGTAACCATTTGCTTTTTCTTCAACTGGCTGGCAGCGGCGGTGCCTCCTTTGCCCCCTGTCGGCAGACCCGAGAGTTCGCGTAGTGCTACACGGAGGCACCCTTTCAGCGCCAGCGCCGAACTCCGTTAAACTCCATACATGTAAAGCTCCGTTAGGGAGCTCGACGGAGATGGAGTTGTGGCCATGTGACACTGCAACTTTACGAGGTTCGCACAGAAGCCGCAAGGGCTCAATTAGGCGCTGCTGCGCCTACGTATGCATTGGGTTCTTACCCAGTGTATAGAAATATCGAACATAGAAAACAGGCCCTTATACGTAGCTTATCTAGATATCACCGGGGCGTATGACAACGTTAATCAGGAAATTTTGTGGGATATATTGAAGGAAAGTGGGCTAGGTGACGACTGTGTACAGCTTTTGAGAGAAATATACCGAGAAAATACAGTGTGTATAGAATGGGAAGGAATAAGTAGCAAGGACAGCGTTGAAATTAGCAAGGGGCTGAGACAGGGATGTCCTTTGTCCCCGCTGTTATTCATGCTGTACATGGTGAGGATGGAAAAAGCGCTAGAAGGTAGCAACATTGGATTTAATTTGTCACACAAACAGGTCGGCACGATGGTTGAGCAGAAGCTTCCAGGTCTATTTTATGCTGATGATATTGTCTTATTTACGGACAGTCAAGATGATATACAGCGACTGGCAGATATATGCGGAAGGGAGTGTGAGGCTCTAGGACTAGGATTTAGTGCAACAAAATGTGGATTGCTGGTATTCAATGATCACGGAGACCATACGGTCTTAATACAGGGCCAAAGAATACCGAGGGTAAGCGAGTACAAGTACCTCGGAGTATGGGTAAATGAGGGGGATAGATATACGGAGGTACAAGAGAAAGCATCGGTAGCAAAGGGAAAGAGGAATGCTGCAATTATGAAGCACAGAGCTTTATGGGATACAATAGGTACGAGGTGCTTCGAGGGCTGTGGAAGGGTGTGATGGTCCCGGGGCTTACATTTGGGAACTCAGTAGTGTGCATGAAGTCAGAGGTACAATCAGGAATGGATGTAAATCAAGGACGGTGGGCCGCCTCGCGTTGGGCGCTCACGGGAAGACGACAAATGAGGCTGTAAAGGGTGATATGGGATGGACAGCTTTGAAGGGAGGGAAACTCAGAGCAAAATGAGATTCGAAGAGAGGCTGAGGAAAATGAAGAACAGTAGATGGGCAGAGCAGGTTTTCAGGTATTGTATAGAAAAAAGCGTTGACACGCAGTGGAGAAAAGAACTAGGAGGCTCACCAGTAATATACGGCTAGCAGTGCGGGCGATATGGCAACAAGGAGCATTAAGCGGAAGGTCAGAGAGGCGGAGAGGACTTATTGGATGGCAGCGATGGAAAAGAAGCCGGCTCTGAGTAACTACCGAAAGGGAAAAAACGAAATAAGGAGGGAAAGGTTTTATGATAATTCAAGGGGAAGCGCTTTACTGTTTGAAGCAAGGTCGGGCTGCCTTAGAACGCGTAGTTATAAAGCGAGATTCAGTAACGAAGAAGAACAATGTACATGCTGCGGGGGAACTAAGGAAACGATGGAACATGTACTGATTGAATGTGGCGATATTCACCCAGGTATACGTGTGGGCACGAGTCTACATGAAGCCTTGGTTTTAGGGACAACAATGGAAAGCTGCACACGTCCGCGATAGAAATAAGTAAGAGACGGTTAGAGTATTGGTGGCAGAAAAGTAGAGATAAAGAACAAAAATAAATAATGGGGGAAAAATAAGGTCATTCTGCCTTAAGAGGCAGAGAGATGGACCGTGAATTTATATTTTTTTGGTATAATAACATAGATTTAATCAATGTAGATAAGGTATTAGGCCAACATGAAACAAGGAAGCTTTTTTTTTTTCTTTTTTTTTTCTTCGAGCCTGGTGGCAGACATGTCACCGCCCCGTTTTAAAGGGGACGCTCATAGCATCCATCCATCCATGCAGGCAAGATTTCGCGTCTGATCGCGCTGAAAACATTATCGACCGTACGTATGACTACAAAAACTACGACTTATTCAAATCGAAATTTGAAAGATTGTTTTGGCTTTTATTACAGAAACGTGTACCTGCAAGCACATTGTCAGTAAAGTTGACAGGCGTGCTGGCAACAGTGTACGTTTCTTTTGGTGCGCGTTCTCTCTGCGTGCGCTCATTTTCAAACACACTGCAAGTTGCCATCGATTTCTTTGAAATTGCGCTACCACCTAGATCACGTTCCAATGTCGGATGAGCACACGTCTCACGTTCAGTCCACGGAGCCCTTGCCGCGGATGGGTCCCACAACAGATCGCATGTGCTGCCGGCACGACTGCCGGGGTGGGTGACGAAGGAACAAGGCGCGTCACTCACTGCTATGACTTTTGCTAACGTTGAACTAGAATAAAGAGCACCGCAATAAGAGCGGAACGAGATGCACAGGCGTAAGCACAACGGTGCGCACGGACTCGGAGACATTTATTCGAAATGGCGGCATGGCGGTTTTTCGCGAAGCATGATGCGAAGAGTATGTACTGTCGCGCTCAGTATGAGCTACATCACGGGAGCGCGTGGCCGAGCGCTCTGCAATGTGGCACAGTGGCGCCGATCATGGAATATTTTCGAGTTATCGGGAGAGGGCTTGGCTGTCCTAAAGTCCCTAGATTTTGCCCTCTTCTGAAAATCGAGGGACTTTAGGCTGTCCCTGCGAGCGCGCATCGCCTCCACTTGCTTTCACCCTCACCCTAGTTTTGCCGTGCGGTGATATCAGCTTCGGAAATGACAACTACCATGGTGCAAGCAAGCAAGTGGGGGCGATGCGCGCTCGCACGACCAGCCAAACTCTCTCCCGATAACTCGAAAATATGCCACGTTCGGCGCCACTGTACAACCTTGCTGAGCGCTCGGCCACGCGCTACCGTGATGTAGCTCATTCTGAGCGCGATAGTACACTTATGCCCCTGTCACACGGGCACCCGTGAACTCCGTTTAACTCGATCGTCTTTTCCTCGAGGGAGATGGGGTTCATGTCACACGGTCACCATTTCGCTGAGGAAGTTAAATGGAGCTTTTGGTGGAGGGAGTTCGGTAATGACCATTTCGGCTCGATGGAGTACTCTCGTTCCCAGCCAGCTACTGCTACGCTGAAAACCGCACTAGCAAAATCGTCCTAATGAGCTCAATTATAATTTTGCTCTTTTTTGCGTAGCATTTCACGCCCCGTAGTGTAAGTTTTAGTTGTATTGTTTCGGACATCAGCGCTTGTACTCTCCACACCAACGCCTCGCCAAGCCGCCGCTGTGAAGCGTCGCGCCATATTTGTTTCTGCACGTGTGAGGCGCACGCACAAGCACTGTGACAGCAATGGTGATTCCGAGCACTTCATCAACACGCAAAAACACGTTTTGCTGCTTTAAAGGCGACTACACAGGCAAAAATTGGACGTTTCGACGAGCGCAGCAGCGCTGTTTCTGCCCCATGCGGCAACCGTTGAAAGCTTGCACCGAGCCGTGTAGCACAGCCACAACTCCATTCTGGTTAAGCTCCATTAAGGAGTTCAATGCGGAACGGAGATAAACGGAGTTCGGTGGTGGCCGTGTGACATTAGCATTGCGCACATTTTTTTCATTAAGCGCACGTTATAAATGGATTATAAAGTAAAATAACTTGTAACGTTGATAAAGTTCATTGCTGTGTTGACTGCAGCCGTTTCGTATTCGCAGTTTTTTCAGTAACTACAGATTACTGGGGACGAGAGCACTCCATTCCGCCGCTGAGGGAGAACTCCGTTTGTGAAACGCTCCGTTTAACTTCCTTGGCATAAGGGAGACCGTGTGACAAGGACCGCATCTCCGTTGACGTAACGACGAGGGAGTTAAACGGAGTGCCCGCGTGACCCCGTGAGTTTTCCTTCCGATTCCCTACACAGGCTGTACCATTCTCACTCGCCTAAGCGAGCGAGTGTAATATATCCCACACTGTTTAACGTTATCATATAAAGGCACGTTTTCTTTTCTAGAGACTACTTACACGATATATCTGCACGGCCGTGGCGGCAGTTTTCAAGTTGTTTACGGCGTACGCGCGAAACCGAAATGCGGGTAAGGCCTTCCTTCGTCGGCAAGAGTTTGTCTTGGGGGTGCCCCGCGGTGGGGAAAGAGGGGGGGGGGAGGGGAGGGAAGGGGAAGGCTAGTGTAGCTTGGGAGGGGGCAAATGTTGTGGAGGGAGGGCGGGGTTGCTCATCAAACCTCACCAAACGCGAAAATTGACCGTGAGCGGCGTCTTTAAGATTTGGCGAGACCTGGCGACACACACAGAAAAAAAACGTAATAAAGGTCGGTCAAAAGTCGCGTGATACTCAAGTGAACGTGTCTGCCGTCGGCATAGAAAAGTCGCACGAATTCGATGTAACATGACGCCAACAATGACGCCTCATATCACCAGAATTTGTGACGTCATCGCACTTCGTCGTCGCTTGGTCAAAGGCGGGCCCTTTCACTGAGGCTGTGAAAAACCGTGTGAGGTGCATAAATAATAATAATTGTTGGGGTTTAACGTCCCAAAACCACGATGTGATTATGAAGGACGCCGTAGTGGAGGCTCCGGAAATTTCGACCACTTGGGGTTCTTTAACGTGCACCTAAATTTATTTGTACGAAGTGCAGAAATGCCTCCTACGCTGGAGGGAGTGCAAAACCATGTTAGGTGCAGGAAGCTTTCGAAATTAGGGGGAGAGGATCAGCACATCGACTGAGAAGAGAATAATAATATAATAATAATTCTGGTGTTTAACCCTTTGCGGTCCGTTGTCGGGCAGCGCCCGACAACGCAACACGGCCGTAGCGGTCCGCTGTCGGGCCCCGCCCGACAAGGGTGTTCGTGGTTTAAATTTTGCTGTTTTCTCACCGCGAGTCGCGCGCATTTTTTGTATACATGAAGGGCCATCTCTTGAGGAATAAGTGAGCTTTGTTTGTTGAGGTTTTACTTTTTTGACACTAGGGTGCAGCACTATGATCAGCACAGGGCCTAGAGCGTACCCACTCGCGGGCGCGGTTCGCTGAGAAGCATGGCCACGTTTTCACCGCGTGCGTTTTACGGCGGTGCTTTTAGCGAAAGCGAGGATGACTTTAGTGAGGAAGAGAATTACGTGCCTCCACCAGACAGTGATGACAGTGATTCGACAGAAGTGAGTGACGAAGACGACGACGGCGGCGGTGGAAACCTGCAGTAATAACCCTGGCCTGCACACAGGGGAATGCTTTGAGCGGTATCATACGTTGCCCAAATATCACTAAAAGAGTTGCCTGCAGAATGCAGGAGCAAAAATAAATATCCTGTGCGTTTCTCTTCCACAGCTTGTGTTTTTATTCGCGGCGCCAGAAACTGGCGAAATAGTTTCGGAGCGCTACACTCTAAGCCGAAACTGGGCAAAATTGGACTAACGGCAGTCGTTAAACCAAAGGATCAACGGTTCGTCCAACAGGGTGTAAATGCGAGACAGTGCGTGTCGTGCGCAAACGCCCGGCAAGAAGGGGACCAACGGGGGGTGTAACTGCGCGCCGATCGCCTGCTGCCGCCCTGCACTTCCCAGGCCTGTCGGCTAGCACGATCACGAGTTATATGGCTTACACGCCAGAGTGAAAGCGAAGCACTATTACAACGAATAGAAGCAGTTATGAGAATCAAGTTCAACTCGCGCCGGCGCACACAGCGAGCGAGAGCGCTCACCCACGTTTCTTCTCTACGAGCTGCCGGACCCAAACAAGTGCTAGCCTTCGAGCCCGGACACCGCGGATAACTCGCTTCAATGTACCGAATTGGGAAGAACTACGAAGAACACTGCAGCCAGCGCTAACAAAAGTAAGCTGTTCGTCAGAGATTGTATTCCCGCAGAGTCAGCGGCTACAACTACGAAGCGATACGAAGTAGGCTTCGCTACGTCGTCGGCACCAAGCCGGCCGGCGGCCGGTGAGAGTTCGTTGCCGGTGCAGGTGAAAGAAACGTTGCGTAGAGTTTGTTTCACGGAGAATGATGTCTTCTGGAATAAAGTGCAGTTCAATATGTGTCTTTCTCTCCATGCGACAACTGTTGTCAAACATCTAGCGTGAAGGCCAGCGCCGATACGAATCAACGTGCGGCCGGCGGTGTACAGCGAGCGACTTACGAGCACGGTGAAAGAACCGTGCCTGCGCGCCGTCTCGTCGTTGTAGGTATACATACATCTACATCACTCTGTAAGACGCCGCCGACAGCGGACATCTATTTTTCGTTTGTATGTAAAATAACGACAACGAAAATTGCACAGGAGACGCATGTTGTGATCGCCAGCGGTCGTTTAAATCATAGCCGTGCTCCTCGTAAAGGCCTAGTGACGTTGTCGGCAAGAAGCCGGCATTGGCGGTACGCCTCACTGCTTCGCCGGCGTTCCTGCATAAGTGCCGCTTCTATGTTTGTGTGTGAATTAGTGCATTTTACGGACTTGTGCACCAGCATTGCTAACGCTGGTTCGGCCGACACGATAGAGTACCAGCTGATAATTCGAATTCGCTGACTGAAAGGAGGGTTAAACGTCCGGCGGGTTCACATTAAAAGATCGGTGTGTTGCGGTGCTACCATTGAGCCCACGAAAGTTTACACTTACGCTGCGAATGTTTATTGTTTTATTACTTCGAACAGAAGTCTGCCACCAGCACCACATGGGAGGTCAAGATACTGTGCCTATATATAAACCGATGGTTGGTTTTCAGCTGTGTAGCGCGGGCGGTAGGTATGTGTGGTGTTTAGATTGCAATGGTTGTGTGTGGTTGTATGTCTGTGCACTGTGTCTGTGTGGTGTATGTCTGTGCCGCAAATAATGCATCATTCAATGCTGATTCAGTTGGAAATAACAAGAATTACGCCGACATAGCGAAGAATCGCCATCTTTTTTTTTTTTTCTCGGTTAGTCCCGACGGCTCAACTGTTAGACCCTCGGGAGCATCCTACGAGGACCAACATTTAAACCAACTGGAGTAAGTGCTAGAGAGTAAAAGTTGAACCCTTGTAGTTACTCCCGCAGTTGGTCCAAAAATGGTTCAAAATCTGTGGCAGCCCATTTAGACCCCTGAAGGACCAATGACATACCCCATTTTAGTCCTTTTTGGCTTAGAGTGTAGAGCCGGAAAGTGGGTAAAGGTTTTGGACCGCAAAGGGTTAAGGGGACCCTGAAACGGTTTTGACGATTTTGTACGAACACATTGAGCCGGTAGAGCAAGTCCTAAGGATCATTTACAGACCGATTTAAGCTCTGTGCGTAAACTGTGTAATTTATTACAAGGCTTTAAAGCTGCGAATCGCCACCGATCACAGCGGCTCAGCCCAACGCGTTTTCAAACCGCCCACTTCCAGTGCGCGTCGTGTTGGAAGCGCGAATGTCACGCAGGCGGCTGATATGATTGGATATGTCCAGTACACGTCAGCGAACCTCCTGTGGGCAGCGAGCGTCGTCAGGCGTCGTCTGCCTGTGTTACAACGTACTCCGTGTTGACGTGAGCTGAGCGACAGTGTTTATCTCGAGGTTTCTTTTCTTGGACATAATTAATTGCCCTAGCCGTGTTGTGTACCACATTCTAAAGCTGCGACATCGTGCAATGTGTGTTAAGCATCTGGCGAGCGGAATCCCTTCAGCTCGTCGCTGCAATGAGCGTCGCGCTCTCGCTATCCATTCAACGCCACGATCCACGTTTTTGTGGCTGTAACTTCACCCCTGAAGACACAACCACATTGCCCGAGTTTACGCTTATCGGTGATCGTTCTCGAATGATTTTTGTTTGTCCGCATGCTTTTGCAGATTGTCGCCGTACAGGAGAATAAAATAAGATCTGCTGGTAGTGTGGCGGCACCTGTCGGATCAGATATCAACCACTCCGCAAGCGTCGTCTTTGTTGGGCCTCCGAGATTGCGCGCAACCCCTCGGCGCACAATATCTTATGGCGTATTCGGGTGGGCGATTTTGAGCGCTCTAGAGCGCTCTGAAAAGTGGTCGCGCGTTCGGTTGGCAAAATCCGAGCGCTCGAACTACCTTCGGGTGGTTCTTTCGGAGCGTCAGCCTCCGACTCGGAGCGCTCCCGACCGCTCTGACTTCGAAGTGAGAGCGTTGTGCGATCTGGCCGGGAGGGGCACTAGACACCGCGTTTACCGGCAGGTGACAGGGTGACAGCACGAGCGCGCATTTCAGAAGGGGAGAACATCAGACGCGTAATACTTTGTACACGTGTGTTGTATTGTGTTCGTGGCGTTTTTGAGCGTTTGTGTGGTGAGTTCACATGTACCAAGCCATAACTGCACCATGTCGAAACGGAGGCGGCTAGTGAAGGCGGACGAAACGTAAATGGTGTTACAGCAGCTCGCAGACGAATGCCTTCACATCGATGACGCCGAGCAACTTAATAGCGTATGGTAACGCATTATATGCGAGTACAAAGCTTAATCGTGTTGGCAAAAACAAACGAGCTCTATGCCGAGCTCGCGTGTGATCGTGAACGGCGTAGGAGACTGCCGGCGTCCGCCATGCTAGGCCTACCGCTCGGAATCGTGAGTGACGGCGAGCTATTGCGATGTGCTTGTCGTTCGCGAAGGCGTACTTGTAGTGATTATTTTCTTATATAACGAAGCGTGGCTGTGCAAAGTTGTTTGTTTTGTGCTTTATTACGAAGATACAAAGTCCTCCAAGTGTGCATGCCGAGGCGCCCTAGGTGGGCGGAGCCGCTGATTGCTCGTTCGCCCCGTGTGTGCTGAATCGCCGTACGCCGCACGCCGGATCGGAGGCAAAAACGTACCATCTGTCTCGTCCTTAAACCAGCAGCTCGGACGATGACGCCAGCTCGGATGGTTGACCGCATTTGTCGATGTTTACCCGGCGGCTTCCCGCGCTGGTTGCACGGTGGCGCTACAGGCGCGCTGCTCCGAGATCGTCGATACAGTTGGTTGGTACGCTACCTCTCGCGCTCCGATTGCGGGCTGCCTCCGCATCTGCCGACTCCGAGCCAGAGGATCGGAGCGACCAACCGAATACACCATTAGGCCATGGCTGGGCGAAGCTCAAACCGTCGAGTGCGCTCATGAGAGCGCTGCGATCGCCGGCGATGTCAGGATGTCTGTGAGTTGAGGGTAGAGTGTACTAGATAGGGGTAGTGGGACGAGGGCGAGCTCTCCGGTGAGGCCATTTGCATCGATGACGGAAGATGGCGCCACTGCGACTTTCACCTGGGCGCCGCGAGTGTGCTGGGCTGGCCGCCTACGAACCTATTCGTGCACCCCCGCTCTTATCCAGTTTTTAGAGTAAATCCGCGTACTTTATCAACAAATGAGTCGGCCAAAACTGTTTATTGCATTTGAAAACAAGCAGGAACATTTTATTCACAACAGGATACATCGGCAGCAAACGTGCGTGAGCGAGTTGAAGGCTCATGAATTTGCGCACACTTTTTAAGTAGTCCTGCTCAGTTTAATGTGCTTGGCTCTGTGACGCTGAGTGCTGTTAGCACTGTTGAGGCCTTTAACCAAAAGGTGCAGGCGCGTAAGAACATTAAAAAAAAAGGGCGAAGCTTGCACTAAGCCACGCAAGGCTGGAAACAGCGAAAATGGGCGCCCGTCCTGTGTACTTCCCTTCGTCAGTGTTTTTTCACGCAGTCCTGCTGTGTGTTCAAGACTGCTACATGTGTTCAAGTAGTGGGATTTACCCAATTTCTGTGGCACATACGCGTTTATGATTTGTTGGGCTAGCTGTTGCCTTCGTAATTTTTAGACCAGTGGTGAGTATAGTGGGATTTACCCAATTTCTGTGGCACATACCCATTTTTTGTTATGATAGTTTTTCTGGCAGGCCGAACACACAAATTACGGCTAGCTTAAACAGCTCCGCTGTTAAAAGAAACAACTTTGAGACTATCCTCACTGCCCACGATGTTGCAAGGAAGAATGTTCTTGCTTGCAAGGGCCACAACATCGCATATGCTGTTTCTTTGAAGCCTGTTGACGCTAGAACATTCTGTGAATAGGTCCTCAACTGTAGAGATGGAAGTGTGAAGCTCCTTTGATGGATATAGAAGACCGCCCCGGTCACACTGTTCTGTGAACCCTGACGGCCGAGCCGATTCTCCGCTGCCTCACTTGGATTTAGATGAAGATCCCTGCATGATGAACAGTCACACTTCAAAACAAATTTCGTGGCTACATAACCCGCCATGTAGCAGACCAGCCGTGAGTCACTCTTTTCCACAACTAAATACAAGTGGTGCGCCTGCAAGGAGCTGAGGTTAAAACCAAACATTTCTGTGCTTCATCCAACTTGCCTTGCATGAGCAGCTCATCGATTTTCTTAGGTGACGCCTAAGAATATACTTTGCTTCAGACTTTGTACTTTGTCCCTCAATATATATTTTGCTTCAAAATGAAGTTCGCAGATAGCGTCAGTCGCTTTTGTCTGCACTGCGGAGATTCCACTCCCTCACTCGACGACGCTCGATGTCGTCAGGCACACCAAACAGACAGTTTAGGGACATTTTTCAGGGGTTCCGGAAAAAACGTCCCCGGAAGATACGTCCCCTGAATAAACGTCCCCGGAAGATACGTCCCCTGAATAAACGTCCCCGGAAAAATGTCCCTGGAAAAAATGTCCCCATTTGCGTTGTCGGAAAAAACGTCCCCAGACGGGACCATCGAACGTTGCGCCTTCCAGTCGCCAATTCTTCATTTCTCAACGCAAGAAAACAAGAGATATGCGCGAAGATTGCAGTTTACTGAAATAATACAGGCGCCATAATGACATATCAACTTCAGCCACCCGTCATTAAAGGGACACTAAAGGCAAACAATTTATGTCAGAGTGAAAGCTCAATGTATGACAACTTCTAAAACGGCAATATTATCGACAGCAGTGCCCTACTTGTCGAGAAATTAAGGTAAATGTATCACATGATGAGCGCCACGAGTGGGACATTTTCGAAGTGATCCCGATGACGTATGAGGGTCTGCCTACAATAAATCACTAGTAATCAAACTAGCAGCAATAAAAAAGGAACCTTCCGTGCATCAAAAGACGTAATAAAATGCTGTTTGTTCGTTTCCGTTTGATTCATGAAAAAAAGAAAGAACCTCTGTGGCGTTGCCATGGGGAACAATCATGCGCAGGCCTGGAACAGAAGGCTGGGAAGCATGGCCCAGTCTCGAGTCGGTGCACCCCCAAAGAAGAGGAGCAAATCAGCGGTCATGGCCATGCAGCAGCGTGTTCATAACCTATGTGAGGACTATACTGCCGGGAAGACGAAAGCTGATTTCCTGACCGCTATCGGGCATACGATTCGGTTTTAATTTCACTTTTTTTCGAGCAAAATGTGGTCGAAAATTTGAGAAGTGTCGAATAAAGAATGCAGTGTTTTGTTAAGTGAGTTTGCACAAGATTGGTTTTTCGGTTAATTTTTCACTTGGGGACTTTTTCCTAGAGAGCAATGCCAGAGGGGACGTTTATTCCGGGGACGTTTATTCCAAGGACGTATCTTCCGGGGACGTATATTCCGGGGACGTTTTTTCCTACACCCATTTTTCACACGACCGTATCCTGTCTTGCAACCAGGTGGAAAACAGTAATTTCTGTGACGTGGTTTGCTCATCTTGCGAGACTT
This sequence comes from Rhipicephalus sanguineus, assembly GCF_013339695.2. NCBI lineage: Eukaryota > Metazoa > Arthropoda > Arachnida > Ixodida > Ixodidae > Rhipicephalus > Rhipicephalus sanguineus. The sequence continues at coordinate 45,417,584 of NC_051178.1, read as the reverse complement.
TCACGCAAAAAACAGCACGCGAGGGCGATAATGCCAAAAAGTTCTGTAGAACATGTCGAGGCGTGCCAAACATTCCAACTGACCGCGCCCGGCATGCGCGTCGCCAGTGCCAGGTGAAAGGCACAGCAACGCCGCCACGCGGCTGGTTAGAATTTTTGTACTTTGAGGCTCACTGCGCGCCATTGCTGCCGGCTCTCCCTCGCCCCACTACCCCTAGTACACTCTAGTTGAGGGTGCAATGCAGTGGCACGGCCGCTGGATGCGCTTTTTCATCCAGCGGCCGTGGCAGTGGTGAGGAGGAGGGTATAGATATAAATTCCGTAGCGGCCTAGGTACACAGTGCGTCGCTTAATTTCTGGTGCGAATGATTTGGGGATGCTCCTGCCTAAACTTCAAAAAACCGTTTCAGGGTCCCTTTAACGTCCCAAAACCACGATATGATTATGAGAGACGCCGTAGTGGAGGACTCCGGAAATTTCGACCACCTGGGGTTCTTTAACGCGTGCACCTAAATCTAAGTAGACGGGCCTCAGACATTTTCGCCTCCATCGAAAATGCAGCCGCCGCGGCCGGGATTCGATCCCGCGACCTTCGGGTCAGCAGTCGAGCGCCATAACCACTAGACCACCGTGGCGGGGCGACTGAGAAGAGAAAGAAAATGGCTGTCGCCTTCGAGTCGTCTGAGCCGATTGCATAAGGGACCCTGTGAGTTTCTTTATGCTGACGATATTGTCTTATTTGCGGACAGCCGAGACGATATGCAGCGGCTGGTTGATATATGCGGAAGCGAAGGTGAAGCTCTAGGACTAGATTTGGGGTAACCATGCAAATGTGGACTGATTGTATACAATGATCCCAGTGATCAGGCGGTGTCAACAGAGGACCAGAAATGCCGATGGTAAGAGAATATAAGTGGCTCTGAGTACGGGTAAATGAGGGTGATAGATATAAGGAGATCCTGCAAAACGCCGCGGCAACGAAGGCAAAGAGGAGTGCTGCAGTTATGAAGCGCAGAGTGTTACGGGGATGCATAGGTGCTTCGAGGTTTGTGGAAATGTTTAAAGGGCCAGTAAACAGGCCCAGACTTTTCTTTTTCACCTCCCAAACAAGCTCGCTCATTCGTTCAGAAGGCAGAGATGACCACATTTTGCGAATATTACAGCGCTGCCCGCCATGCGGAAGCCCGTTGAAAAAAAGAAAAACGTTAGGTCTGCGCGTAAGCTATAGGAGCGGCCTTTCTAGAGACTGTTGTTAACTCTCTTCGAGCGACTACTGCAAGTACAGTTGAGGGGCACCCACTACGCCATTAATCATCGTAATTTCGCAAAGTAGGCAAGTACCCATTATTCATCATTCTGCGGAGAAGCGAAGTATACCCACTGCCCCTGTCACACGGCAAATCTAAAGTCGTTTACTATGAATGGCATTAGGTGAACTTAATGTCATTTTACCTGCCTGCTGTGACACGACGGAAACAAATATAATTTTAAAATTATGACCATGACCATGGCCCTCCTGAGCCGTGACTTTGGGAGAAATAAAAATCTATTAAAACTTGCATCTGACAGGCGTGTATCCTCGAAAACAATTTTCTATCACTAAAAAGCTGCTCCGAGAATATAAACGCAGCCGTTTTACACAACTTGCCGCAGCTGCACGACACAAACGAAGTCGAGCCAAGAACCAAGCGAAGACCAACATGGCCGACAATATGACCGGGCGTGGGTACAGCAAGGAGGTTAATTTTTTAAAACCTCCTTGGGTACAGTGAACTGAAGCGTGGGAGCACGACTGACACTGGCTGCAGAAATGAGAAGGCGGCAGCTGATTCGTGTAGTCACCACCTTGATCACCAAAACACGTGCAACGAACGATCAAAGCCCGCGATACAGGCAACAACAAAAGAGCACAAATGAAACATGGCCGGAGTCCAGCCGCTGTAGTTGAGAGTAGCTTTCGTTTAGAAACTTTCGCGCGTGCTGTTAGGTCATCGAACCAGTAGTAAGTTAATCTAGTAAAGAATAAGTTATAAATGACAAAAGTTACGTATACATAAGTCAACAGTCGTATCCCTAAAAGGTCCCTGGCGTCGAGACTACGCATCCGCTCCGAGTCGAATGCGAATGTGTTTCGGGAACTCATTCGACAGAAAATGTCGTTTTCATCGAATGGCATTAGTTTCCCCGTGTGACAGCAGACAAATGGCATTACAAACGAATGACATTAGCTGTAAGTGACATTAGATTTGCCGTGTGACAGGGGTGACAAGGCATGATGCTGTTGCTGATGACGATGAAGAATTATGGTGCAGCCCTTTGTAATGGGTGGGAAGCTTTGAATTACCCAATCGTTACGCAGTTCGTATTGTGTAACGCCTGCGGTTATTGTACTCTTCTACCATGCATCCTTCAATTAACGCGATTCCTTGCCGTACATGACGCGGTCTTTTGGCGCAGGAGTTTCAAAGCACCGGCGTGTCTCTGTCACTCAGGGTGCCTGGGTTCAAGTCCCTCTCGAACCCTGTTTTCTTTTTTCCCTCGTTGTGCGCGATAGCTGACAACCACGCCGCCGAAATCGGCTCTTGTGATCTCGTAACGTCTCTCGCTGTAAAGCAGTTCCCGCGCTCTTCGCCTGACCAGTCCTCTTCTCCAGCGATGTGAAGTAACGTTGCGTAGCACTGTCCTCGTCGATTGGTCCTCCGCACTACGATAATGCGCCTTGGCCCTTTCGGTGATGCGGTTTTGGCCATGCATTTGTCGCGCCTGTCACGTATTTATTTCGTCCACGGCTCCTTGATGGCAACGCCCGAGGTGCCGCCTGCCAAATCGCCCGAAACCGGCGTGAAAAGCCTAGTTTTCCGCGCCACAGCAGTGGCGCCACTGCTATGGGCCAGGAGCACGCGGGTGGGAGCGTTCCTTTGGCTGGATCCGCATGCTTCGCCTTTACAATTTATTCTGTTTCCAAAACATCAAATAAAATCTCAACGCTACCTGCTAGTATATGAATACCCAGGGGGTCGGTTTGGGCCACTACATGGGCTCACACGAGCCCGAACGGCGCACCTTTGCGAGCTGCTTTCGAGCCATGTGGTTTCGAGCCAAGGGTATTGGCGTGTTCTTTATCGAGCGGCAGTACTGCCTGTGCAGCGGGCGCTTTTGCAGGAAGCTGTCAATTGCTAGGATCAAGGAGTGCTCATGTAGGCAAAATTTAGGGTGGCAACAACTCCGGCAGAACCGCCATGATGTGTCGGAGCACGTAGACGCGCGCTGTGGCAGACTCCTTGAGTATAATGTCTGAGTTGGTTGTTTCTATTAAAGCTTATTATTTCTGCAGTTTCACGTGCATGTCTACGATCATGTTTGCACGTCACCTTAAAGGGGTCATCATGAAGCACCCCTTGGGCTTGTTGAAAAAACACAACCTGCGGAAAGCTGACACGGCTATAAACTGCTCTGCAAAATATTACAGTCGTGCGCGCCGCGTAAAGGCCACAAGCGGAGCGCGAAGTTGCCGTTTCCTCAGGCGCCCTCTTTTCAAACAGAGGCCGGTACTCACTCTCGTCGGTGGGCGGGGCGTCTGCGCGTTGACGTCGCGGAGACATAGCATACTTATTGGCCGATAGCCGGATGAGATGCGCTTCTTGCCACGGGGTGCCGCCACTTGCCCGCGCCGCACTCCTCAGTCTGCTAACTTTACAGGGTAGCCGCACTCGCGCATGCGAATCACAGCGGGAGAGCGATCGCGTTTCATGACGCGCGCTGACGTAACTTCTTACCCCCGTGCCATCCCTCCCTGTCTAGCTTCCAGTGCGCTCGTCGGCACGAGAAAAGAGAGAAAGCGCTGAGAGCGTGCGCCAAACTAGAGCACTGCACGGGCTCGGGCCTACCCGGAAACCCGAACCCGGCCCGTCCCGTGGGCCGGGCCGGGCCGGGTAAAGTAGCTTTCACGGCGGGCCCGGGCCGGGCTCGGGCCTGAAGCTCCGGGCTTAGGGCCGGGCCCGGGTTTGAGGTGGCGGGCTCGGGTCGGGCCGGGCTTGGACTTTGCTGGGTTCTTAAATGGACACTATGGTGAAGCGCTGAATCGTTTTAGACTGATAAAGTGTACTCTAAGAACTCGAATGTCATTTATTTCGTCATCATAACTTTATTATCAGACGAGAAAATGAAGGTCAAAATTCCATTTTTTAAAATTTCGCGCCGAAACTCCGAGCATGACGTCACGGACTTCAAACTGTATTGGTCGTACTTGGGGGATATTGGGCTCTACAAAATTTCCTCACACTTGGTATGTTAAGTCTACGGCCCCCTCAGAGGTCAATGTACTTCATTTTTAGTGATTAGGAACTACGTAGGCCTCATTAGACGCCGTCAGGATCTATGATGTCACGGCGTCATCTGCGCGAAAATCAAGGGGACGTCGGCACCCGCATTTGTCTTTTTGCGCGTTTTCTCACTTACCAAGAGTCTTGTCCCGGCGAGCGTGGTGATTTAGAAATTGCAAAATAAAATTTACTCATAATAGAAAAATTGTTTTTCTTTCTTGTGCCCCTTCAAGGTCACTCCACATACGTTGTGCATACATATATGTTTCACATTTTCTCTCGAAAAAACGTTTTTTTTTTATGTGGGGCAAGCTATTTCGAGAAGTTTTATTAGGGACAAGTACCGAACTTGTTTTGCTTCTTGCATATGGGGCTACTTGATTTAGCTTAAACGGGTGAGCAGATATACCAGGCGCTTATATAGTTAAAATGTCGTTATTCTGTGTTTTATTTGCATTCGTTATCATTTTATATCCAAAATGCTAACAGGTGGAAGGGCTAGGTCGTGTCAGATGTCAGCTAACGTTGCCATTTAAAAGAAGAGCTTTCCGATATATCACATATGGATCGTTTCTGAAGGATATTTGGCGGCAGGATTCCAACATATCAATGCCTGTCTTGAACATGATTAAAACCTGGACGCCGATTTTGAAATATAGAGTTTTGTTTCACGGTTAGGTATCAACACATGGTAGCCGCAGGGGATGCCTCACGACAGCAAAGCTTTAGACCTCTCATGCCTTTAAAAACGTACTTATCAAGAAAATGAAGAAACGGGACGAAGACAGCCATGTGCGGGCCGCGTGCCTCTAGGGAGAGGCCAACGCCTCCTCTAGCAAGATGCCTGCCGCGTGAGCCAAAAACCTCCTGCCCGACCCTTTCCCTCCTTCACCGTTTCTAATGAATGCAGTAGCTGGCGATCCTTGCGGTGGCCGCTTGCAACACACATTTGGGCATGCGCACATTACCTCCCTCGACGCCACACCACGCCAGCCCCATTGAAAATAATAGGAGAGAACGTGGCGCCATCACTCGGCAATCGACCACAACTCAAGGCAGGACGGCTGCTATGGGATAGCCAGCGACGCCGCAGGTATTTTTCTAGAGGAGGCGTTGGAGAGGCCCACGGGCCGCGCGTTTGGGTCGCCTGCGCTATACAGGTATAGTGTGAGAGCTACATGGTACTGCCGCAACACCGTTGGAATGTGCAGGAATAGCATAGGTTCAAACAGCATAAGGCGTGGGGCAAAATATATTTACTTGACGAAATATCACGCTTGAAAAAACGCAATTACGGATTTTCTGCCGGGTGATGTCCCTTTAGCTCGAAACATATGCATCCAATGAGTAAGCGCCGAGAAGCTTATTCAAGCCTTTATTACCAAACTGTAACGAACAACAAAAATAGCTCGAAATCGTTTCGTCCATCTCCTGCCAATCCTATACCCGCGTATTCCAGTGATTACTTTCTACCAGTACAACAACGTTAGGAAGGCATAGAGCATTGTGATATAGAAAAAAATTACACCATTTCCCGCTAAAGGAGACCATGAGGTGATGCGAAGCCGGAGCACTTGCACGATCGCGTTCCGTTGGCGTTCTTTGGGCATGCTACCGACCTCGCGTCGTGGAACGCGAAGAGGAACGCTACGCGCGTCTTGTCTTCCCTCTAGCCTGGCCGTTAGTTCTCACAGGACGAGCGGGGATCGCGGTCAGCAGGCATGCGAGAGGGGGTCAGCGTAGGAGAGGAGAGAGAGGGGGAGGGGACGCGCATGCGCTGGTGCTCATCACGGCGTTGCGCAGGAGAGAATTTCGTCATGTCTAGCCCGCGTTTCAGAGGAAGAGTGGAAAGGGGAAGGGGAGAGGGGAAGTGGGGAGGGGAGAGGGAGTGGAGTGGGTGAGTGGAGAGGGTATGCGCATGCGCAGTAAGGGTGGTCACGCCGCACACCACCACCACCACCGCCGGATTGAACTCCGCCATAAGATACTTCGCATCTAAAAAGAGCGCGGTGTAAGCCGTGCATAACATACACTGCTGAAAACCACCAAGAGAAGCCCTCAAAGAGGAGCTTTATAGGTGATACTGAATAGCGGCACAACGTTCAGAAACGATAGAAATGAAAGGATAAGGTGCACAGCTACGTTCATTCTGCAGAGGTCCACAAAGACATCCTAAATTTGCTCCTGTGATGAAAGTTAAGAACAACGACTGCCGACACCTTCACAATTCGCAAGGCAGATGTGCACCCCTGCGGCAAGCGCATGCAGTGCGAGAAACTTTAGCGTGGCAGGATATGTGATGCAACGGTGCATGGCGTGCTTAAAGCCGGAATTCTAGATAATTTGATTTTTTGCAGAATACCCCTTGAGGAAATAAGTTATAAAATATGCGACAAAAGATTTATGGACTGCAGTGATGCAGTCCATAAATCTTTTGTCCATAAATCTAGCAGCAGTGGTGTGATATATGAAAAGAATTCTACCACAAATGCTTTTTTCGTCCTTTCGGCTGCCTATACGTATTCCTAAAAAAAAACACGTGGTGCACATGGTTCGCTATAATTTTTATCCAGGTTAGTGTATTTACAACAAGGTAATAAACTTGTCTTTCTTCTTCTATCTTGCTGTGGCAAGTGTGTGTTTAGGTAACCATCACTCATCTTCATTGCCTGTCAGTAGAGGTGTCCCGCAAGGAAGTGTATTAGGGCCCCTTCTTTTCAATGTTTTTATAAATGATATTGTTAATATCAACAAGTCGGTAAAATTTATAATATATGCTGATGATGCCACGGTCTTGTTTTCCGGCGCAGATACAGATAGGTTGATAGAAAGTTGTAATCGTTTCTTTTGCAATATTACATCATGGTCATTATCAAATAAACTTAAAATTAACCCTAAGAAAACGAAGGTAATAATATTTAGAGCTAGAAATAAAATTCTGAACATTAAACAAGATATTATTTGTGCAGACCAAAAAATAGATATTGTAGAAGAACATAAAATTCTCGGTGTAACATTTTCATCTCATCTAAGTTGGGACTCTCACGTAAGTCATTTATGCAAGAAACTTTCTTTTACAGCGGGAGCTCTGTCGCGTTGTCGAGAAATTCTCCCTACACAAATAAAAGTCAGCATATATCAAGCACTGTTTCAATCACATATAAATTACTGCAGTCTGGTTTGGCTTACTACAACTCAACGTAACATCAACAGAATATTGCTTTTGCAGAAGAAAGCTGTCCGTCACATTGCCAACACTGGTTATTTATCACCGACATCGACATATTTTCGCAAGTACAGTATAATTAAAATCCAATATATGTACGAGTTCCGCATCCTGCGATCATTTTACATATGTTCTTCTTCATTTAAACAATTTATCGAGTTAACTGCTGCACTGCAACGCAACAGTCATGCTATCAATACTCGTAATGTAGGAGGATGGCTCATACCGCGCTTTCGCACTGACTATAAACTGCAGTCATTGAAATATAACCTCCCATGTATTCTTAATAAGCATAAACATTTACATAAACCTGCGCTAAATACCTTACGTGAAATATTTCTGAATTACTAATGTATTCATACATTTCAATTATTTCTTAATGTTGTACTACATTTCACTGTATATTGTTGTATATGATTAGCTACCATGTTTTTCTGTTATTATATTGTGTTGATATTATTGTTTCGTGTAGTTTACTGCCAGAATTACAGGTGTACTATTGCTGTTTTTTTTTCCTTGTACTTGTAGTATTATAATTTCTTTTCTGTAAATAAATTTGAGTATTCTGTTAGTGTTGTTTGTTGTTAGAGATGTGTTTATTCAAAAATCATTCCCTGTTACGCTTACACGGGTATTGTTATATGCTTTGTTTTTGTAAATATTTTTTTGTACAATGTGTGATATATCTTGTAAATTTGGTGCAAATATTTTCACCGGTCACTTGTTGCCATGTCATTGGTCTTCTGGGCCCTAGTCAAGCTGTTTCATTACAGCTTTTAGCCCAGGAGACCATCCAGAATGTAATGTTTTCGTTTTATTCTGGAAAATAAAGAGAATGAATGAATGAATGAATGAATGCTGAAGACAGGTGTTACATATCCAGAAGCCGGGTGCACGATTGCATTTGTCGTTGGCGCATGTTTTAAGTTTTAATAAAGAGCGCAATAAAAACAAATTGAAGACAGCGTTCTGTTCTCTGTCTCCTCTGTTTTTATTGCACTTCCTATCGAAACTGAACTCATGCTACAAATCACTTTCCTTGCTGCAATATCTGCTACAAAATGCTCTTGATGATCTCCATTGCATTTGCAAAAAAAAAAAAGAAAACTAAACAAAAATAAACAGTTATAGTATACCATTGCCGCGCAAACATTCATTGTACCCAGTATGTCCACTCAACTGTTTCCACCGTGAGCCCCTTTTCACACGAAATTACCGTAGGTTAAAGTAAAATTGTTAGCCAAACATTCGCCATCAAAGCGTAGATATTTGCTACTTAACACTTTGTTGTAGATTCTGTGTTTTGGCAACACCACCTATATTACTGGATCGGGCCTCTGTCGGGCCCGATCTGCCGTCGGGCCGGGCCGGGCCGGGTAGGCGAAATTTTTTCTCGGGTTCGGGCCGGGCCCGGGTCGCGCATTGAAACGCCGGCCGGGCTCGGGCGGGTAAACTTGAACGAGTTCCTGGCCCGGGCCGGGCCCGGGCCGAAAATCACGGCCTGTGCAGTGCTCTACGCCAAACCCCGTAACTCCGCTGATTCTTGACGGATTCGAGAAATTTTTGCGGCAATCGATTCGGGAGGCAGTAAACTCCGATACTAAGGTCATTAGATCGTTACTTGGAAAAGTGGTTCATGACCCCTTTAAGAAGAGGCGGCGTTCGCGTCAACGAGTTCGACCAAATGTGGCGCGCACCTGGGCAAAGGGTGTCACCACCCTCCCGGGCACCGACATGGAGGCACCCTCATTCGGAAGGACTTTAATTCAGATGTCGCGTCATATCGTGGCTTCGTACGGGTTTTCTCAGGACCTTAGCTGTTGCTTCGTCATTACATGGCCTAGCTCACAGCAACGTTACTAGAACCCGCATTTCTCAGCTCCCCATGGACTCTTCGAAGTGGACGCGAGAACTGTAGCGTCGCTGCAGTGCCATTTTGCTTCATGCCTCCCGCAGTGCTGCGGTAGGCATGAAGCTGTGACGACAGCATGAAGCTGTGACGACAGCGGTGACGGCAACAGTGCTGCTACTGCAGCACTGTTGCCGTCACAGCTGTCGTTGCAGCCGTAAGATTCGCCATTCTTGAGTTACGTCAACTGCTATAAAAGGCAAAATTTTCGCAAGCCTTTCTCCATAAACGCCAAAATATAATCGAATTCAACCTCTAGTAATGGTGCCAATTTCACAACTTTGGCTGTCCGCTCAAACGCATATTCACATGCCGTCAAGCTGTGTGTTAAGCCGCCGTGGCGGTAGAGTGCTCGGCTGCTGACCTGAAGGTCATGGGTTCCCGCCGCGGCGGTCACATTTTCTACGGAATCAAAAATGCTAGGCGCCCGTGTACGTAAATATGCACCCTCAAAGCAGCGCGAAAAGGCGTACACTAAGGATGCTTTGAGGATGCATTTGTACCAACGAGCCCAACTTTCTATCCTGTTACGCAAATTTGGGTGCACGTTAAAGAACCCTATAGGTGGTCAAAATTTCCGGAGCCCTCCACTACGGTGAGTCTCATAGTCGTATCGCGGTTTTGGTACTAGATTCCTTCTTCAGGGGAAGCGACGACGGAGATGTCGAGCGTAGCGTTGTGTCTGCATTGCTGAACTCGAACGGCAAAATTGCTGAACTTGTTGTGCCACAGTACAACGAACTCTGTGTGTCGTGCACCGACGTTAACTTCACTCACAGAGCGATGCAAGGCGAATGGAATGGACCTATTCGCAGAATTGCAGAATCATCATCAGCTGCGTCCGTCTCACACTTCTGTTAACACGTTTTTAAACACACCTGATGACGCTCATAACGTTGTTTATTCCGTGAAAGCTGGGCTACCCTGCACACGACATAGAGAAGTGAGCTTCTCCACTCGAGGCCTGTTTTTGCGGAGAAGCCTCAGTCACGAGCAAGCACACGCAGACGCAGCTGGCGAGGAATGAACGTTTATACTTCGGTGTAGGCCAAATACGTAGCTTAAGGTGGGAAAGAGAGAACAGAAATGGCCTTAGCTATCGACAGAAACAAGGAGGAGTGAGACATTCAAGTGTCACATGCGCTGTTTGCAACAACTGCTACCATCCTTGAGTATTCTGTTCCTTCATTTGTGAGGAGGACGTCGGTTTATGTCATAGGCTAAAACCTGAAACGATTTGTAGGTTGCCGTTAAAGGGACCGACAACCAATTTTTATGGTGCCCATTTACTTTAGCGCAACGGAAAGCTTACCGGTGAGAGTGTCTAATCACGGAACGGTAACGTGGAAAACGCCGTGAAACATTTGTAATCAGAATTTTTCAATCTGCTGCGGATATGAAGTAAACACAAGTGACAATCCATGCTGCAAACAGTGAGCGCGAGAGCCGTTCGTGTTCGAGCGCGACGGTTTGCTGCGCATGCGTGCACTCCGCGCGCATGCGCCGCGGCTCGACATGTTCCACTGGCTACCGCGAAGACAGCGCAGCTTCTCACCGTGCAACTCCTTTTACCTCGTAGGCAGCTCAGAACTGAGCGGGGGTAGATAATAATATACATACTCTAATTTTCAGGACTTATGATGGCGCGTATGATGGCATCAAACTACGTGACTACGTACAGAAAAAAGTGATCGACTCCATGATCCATCTTCAAGGCTCTTCCGCTAGGCTGTGCGACATACCGATTTTTGTTACTTTTATGCACGAATAAAAAATGTAAACCCTACTCACAACGCGGAAAGGATGCTGGAATCTGTCACAGTATTTCGCGGTCTTTTCATTTTTACCAAGGATCTAATCACACGTTGTGACCAGTTGTCGGTCCCTTAAAGCTTCCAGGGGGCAATGCTCGAAATAAAAGAATACTGTTCTCAGATCCCACGTAACGTGAGGATCAATGCTGATGCGAATCACTTGCCGCACATCACGTGCGTGGAAGTGTTTTATTGCATTGGCTGTTATTTAGAATTGCGGGTCTAAGAGCGCGATCTTTTACAGCGTGATTATGACGTCAGCCTTCTCAACGCCGTGTCTGGTGAAACCCGTCGCGCCCTCTCGAGGGCTACTCAACATCGCAATGAGCGGCAAGCGCGTGGCGCTCAACTTGACGACGCATCACCTGCTGCGTACGAGAGATCGAATGTGGGAGAGAACGCGTGACGTCGCTTCTCGAGCGCCTGTCTACAGCTGGCCTTCAGGCGGCGAGCCGTGGGAGCGACTGAGACTGCGTGGAACCGTAAGTGTCTCGATATGAGAGAAAGAGAGAAAAAAAAAGGAGACCGCTAAGTACATATAAAAGAAAACGATGTATTGTTGTTATCCAGAGAAAGAAATAATTCCCAGATGCGCGTTGTGTCGTGAATGGTGCGAAGGCGACGACACTTAAAAGACTCAAAGCACCGGCACTTGAAAGTGCATGCTGTGTTGTCGACAGAAGCCATCGCAACATTACTAATTGACTTAAAAAAATGATTGTTGAAGCAGGCGAGTGTGTCATTATCAGCGACCTATACCTCAGGGCCTCTACGCAGTGATGAACTGTCTCGGAATGCGCTTTGTTCGAAGTGGAACCTCGTGTGTGCACCTCTCTTTATGCCTGCCGTCGTCTCATAACCTTGTGGTCTGTGGTTACTGAAGATGCTTACTTCGGTAATTTATAAAGTAGCGCGGTGCGGCGTCCGAGGGGGGTGGAGGAAGGGAAGAACACGCTGCAGCCTTCCTCCTCGACCGTCCTCCCAATGGGTTGTAGAAATAAGCGTCTTTGTTTTAGTGCGGTCGGGCGAGTACCGATGCGACCGACTTCAAGCGGCACTGGGAATCGAACCCAGTACCTTCCGTATCGTAGGTACACGCTGTACCACTTGACCACGCTGAGGAGGCAACTGAGTGCACCAGCGATTACAGGGAAGAGGAGAAGGACATCTTTGATGCAGCCTAACGACGGACACGCACATGAGACACAGCGGACTTGCGCCGAACGGCACAAGTTTACGAGAAAGAAATGTCTCTTCACAAGAGGGCCATACACGCATAGGCGTATGTACCGGGGAGGGGGGGGGGCAAGGAGGGCTCTAGACCCCCCCACTTTCGACAGTGGTTATTGTCGGCTACAGACTGGAAAACTATTAAGTCAGACAAAGTTTTACTTGACGCAGCAATAACGTAATTATGTAATAAAATTTGTCCAACAATACTGCTGTGACGACTGTCCTCCGTGCGTCTTGACCACGCACTGTATAGGCTAGCTGCGGTGCGGGCTGCCTATTCCACGCTTGCGCGCCTTGCGCGAGCATTGCAGAGGAGGCTATCGCTCAGCAGGGGCTCTATAACAATATAACATTAGCAATCTGTCATGACTTCATTTTGTTCTGCCTGGCCTGAAATTTAAGTAATCGGCGACGGAAATATGGGCGGGAACCACTAAACTTTTTATAGCCCGATCAAACGCTCTCCTTGTTCAGGAAATTCAGTTTCTTTCTTTCAAAACGAATAGCATCGCCACTACTCCATATTCAAGCTGCTGTGAGTTGATGAGTGTGCAGAAGTGTACAGTCTTTTAGTTCTACCTAGCCAGGACAGCTAAAATAGATTCCCACTTTAGTCTCCGATTAGCCTGCTTCACTTTGCTTATTATATGGTAGCCTGCAGCGATGGCGGCGGCTTGTGACAAGGCAGTGGACTCGAGCACATTGAGAAGCCCATCTTTCAAGTTTGCCCCGTAACTTGATCTACTTCACCAGGGAGATGATCAGCGTCGACGGTTTTCTGGACTAAGAAGGCTGCCCACCTGCAAAGGATTGTGTCTGTTCCTAATTATGTTTATTTCTCTCTCTACCTTTCTGTCAGCAACGATGAGTTCACGGAGAAGTTGTACACGCGCGAAAAGAGCTCAACATCGTTATACTACAACTGAAAGTATCTATTATACACATATGAATCCATCTCTCCCGCTGCTATAAGCAGCCGCTGCCGATGTGATTGGCGGGCAGCCTTCTTAAATTACGTTCAGAAAGAGACACTGTCTGGCTATAAAAAAAGTTATTGTTCAGCACAGTAATGTGCTGCTTAATGTGCATACATCATTTTAACGCCGTGAGTTTTTCGCATACTTCTGAAGTCGCGTAACAAGAAGGCGATATTATGGCACATTGAAAATTTTTGACGAATAGCGAAGAACCCAATGATAAACAATGAGCCGTATTGAAAATAGGTCATTATTGTTTTTTACGCAGTCATGCGTAAGTGGTAATTACGCGGCGGATCACTTACGCGTCATGTTGTTGCGTCGTTTTACAAGCAGGTGCTGTGAGCATGACCCAGAAAATTTCGACCAATCTTAACAGCTAACGACCTATACGGAAGGAAACAATGCGGGGTAATGTAACGTTATAATCGCACATTTTCTCAGGGAAAACTTGAGCTTACACAGTTTACGTAGGCTATTTACTTGGAGGAACCGAAGGGGAGGAGTAAAGGGCCACTTCACCGCTTTCCCGTCCACCCGCCCCCCCCCCCCCCCCCCACCCAAGCTGGGAAAAGTAGGAGGGCAAGGAACGACACCTAGCATATAAATTCGTAGTCATTTACAATCTTATAACCATACACATCTTGCTCAATGTGGTTTCCTTAAGTTTTAATAAACTGAAATTGGTGTTCTTTGTAAGAAAGATATTATATTAGAGGGCTACACTCACAGCGGCAAGAGAGTGCTAGCAACTCTCTTTGCGAGAGTAAACGCTTGTCCCATATTTCACTCCCTTTTCAGGAGTGCTGGGAACTCTCTGCTGCATAGAGTAGGCACACTCTCTCGACAGAGTTCTGGTACTCTGGCTGAACGAGAGTGAACAAGCTCCTTCGCCAGAGTAAAGTCACGCTTTTGAAATGGAGTACATAGACTCTCGGCTGGAATTGCGCTACTCCCTCGCAGAGTTTTACAATGCTGGTTGGGCTAGAGTGCATTGAACTCCCTCCAAGAGTAGAATCACTCTTGCTGCTAGGACTAACGTTTAAAAAAAGGAAAAAAAAAAAGAAATCCTTCGTACGTTTTCTACAACGTAACAGTGAATCTGGCTGAAATGCCTTAAGCTTACCTCACACATACACAGAACTCACATCCGCACACTCATTCATACACAACACAGCAACACTGAACATATGCACTACTGGCGCTGGCACACAACCATCCACCCGGTAACCGGTATATATATCCATGATGTCTGGCCCCCCTTCCAGTGCCAGTGGCAACAGCTCTGCTGTGCGTATTTACACAGCAAAATATACATGGAACACGTGTAAATATTAATGATATATTGGGATGCTGTTGGCACATCGACCTTTTACTATAAAACAAGCATAATATTCAACACTGTTTTCATTCGTAAATTCCTAATATCAGCTGGGACTCTATGATATCGGCTCAATGCCGTAAAGCCGCTCATGCCCAAATCTGAGAGTTGTAGTCACGCGCTTACAAATACACTTGCGGCGATCTTTTACCAGGGCTGGCTGATGAATACTTTACGACGTTACGATCTGGCGTCCGCTCGGACATGCGGTGCCGCGGCAGGCGCGGCACGTACGCCAGAAAAGCAACGCCGGTCAGCACCACAATGCAAGCGCATCTCTGGCGATTCTAGCACTTTCGCTCAACCTCGGTTGCATTTTAATGCATTGAAAGCTTTCGACGATAAAATGCGCATTCTTCAACCTTCGTCAGCCACTTGCGCCGAGATCGGTCGCACTCAATATGACCCGTACGACTCCCAGCGAAGGTAGGCCTAGCGCACCTGCCGAGTCCGTGTGTACATGCTGTCGGCGCTTCTGGGTTTAAGGATACGCAATTCCGACGTGTAAAAATGAGTGTACAGTAGAGCTTTAGTATCGATTAACCTGAATGAACCATTTTTTCTTGCGTATGGTGTTCGTACAAGAAGCGATGGGCATCGTTACGACGCCGCTTTCAGCAAACGCACCCCGGCAGCCACCGAAAGCCGCCGGGCGCACTCGCCGGCACTTCGCAGACACAGACTTGTCAATTAGTACGCCTTGTTGAACTACATGATGCATACTTTCTTGCACGTTCAATTTGGTGCTTGGCGATCGGTTATGTATGTAGTTGCACCTATCGATTCAGATGCAAATCAGTACACTGACACGGGCGTTGTGCGGGTGTATCGTCGATAGCGCGAGAAAATACAGGTTATTGAATGTCATTCGTGGTCGTCAGCTGTTTTATGTGTCATGAAGACGCGAATTTTATCTGAAAAGGAAGATCGCGTCTATCTTCAGTATGCGACCCGTAAAGATGAAGTCGAGCGGTGAGCTCTGTCTTGGCTAGTCTTTTTACGGCAAGAGTGCTGCGTTGGGGCGTGGCGTAGTGGTAGAGACCTTGGCTTGAGAATCTTATGGTGGCAGGTTCGATTCCTGCTGCCGGACGTTTTCTTTTTTTTTCTCACGACTCTACTTTTTTTGCAATAATGCTTTAGTGTTTACCTTATTCCAGTGGCAATTAGTTTGTGTCGTAAACTAAGTTGGCGATGCGTTAGAAGTTGCCGATGTTCGAGGCTTCGAAGCATGCCTCTGTTGGCGTTTCAGAAACCAAAGTTTTACGATCACAAACACTTTCTTTTGTTATTACTGAAAGCTATCCTATTAACTTGCACAATAAAGTGACATCTGTGGCGTCTACGCTCGGATGATTATGGTTAAGAGACAGTTATATATCGCTGTGCGGCGTGGCCAGAAGCTAGCGCTAGTTTGTACTCCGTCTGCTTAGGAGGGAGTTCCCGACCCTGTTCACGCTACGTCGGGGCGGGAGTTCTGTGGATTGGGAACTCTATCTGAGTAGCAGAGAGTTCGCGGTCTCTTTACACTCTTATAACGAAAGCCAAGTCCTCTGCCCTCAATGTGGTTTCCCTTACGGCTTTAATAAACTGAAACTTGTCGCTTCTTTGTAAGAAAGTACTCCTCTATCTAGAGGGCTATAACAGTAAAGAAATTGGCACTCGGCTTATCCTGAAGACTTCTGCGAAGTACCTTGCTTTGTCAGCCACATGTTTTGTTTATTAAGTGAGAATTTAAGGTACTGCAGTCCGTAGCAGGTTCTTCATACTCATTGTATCTACAACGCCAAACTTAAACTGGGAAGTTTGCTGATGCAATGCTCAGATGATTAGGTTAAATTTGGGTGTACTTTTTAAACTTCACGGTAATATTTCCAAAATGTTATTAAACACTGCTGTGTTGTAGCGGTATAGGGCGGCGCAGCCTGCACAATCTGTTTGTGCAGATTCTTCCTGAATTTAAAACAAACAGTTTTAGTAAAGCAATTGATGCTACCATAGCGCAAACTTCACAGACGAGGGACGAAAGAACACCACACACACAAGCGCTTGTGTGTGGTGTTCTTTCGTCCCTCGTCTGTGAAGCTTCCGCTATGGTAGCATCAATGGATTACCAACTAGCCCAAACATGCAAATTGCTAAAAAAGCAAGTCATCTGAACTGAAGTCATATATATATATATATATATATATATATATATATATATATATATATATATATATATATATATATATATATATATATATATATATATATATATATATGTGTGTGTGTGTGTGTGTGTGTATATATATATATATATAGATAGATAGATAGATAGATAGATAGATAGATAGATAGATAGATAATATACGGCGGACAGAGTGAGCGACGCCAGCCCCCCTCACTCGCGAACGACTTGGTACGCCACTGCATCCACGTTTCATGAGTTACACTCATAGGTCGGTAAAAAACGTGGAGCTCACTCAGATTCACTTATGAAATATATTTTTCCCTTAGAGCTCACTCGGACTCAGACTCGGCAAAATTTTCCCCAACTGGACTGACTCGGACTCAGATTCACTAAAATTGTTTTCAGCCGGGCTCACTCAGACTCAAACTCACCAAAATATTACTCACTCGGACTCACTCGGACTCACTCAGACTGAGACTCACGGCTCTATCTGAATCTGAGTGAGTCGACACATGAGTCCGTCAGCACATAATTTGCTTTTTCAACCATGGAGTCAGCGCCAATATCTCGCATTAATGGTGCTCTACTTGGCGCCTTTTAATCTCGTACCTTCAAATATAAGTTATCAGTGGTTGCACTCCAGTAAGGACATTTTTATTGAAATTTTTATTGAGATTACCCGCACGAGATATTTTTATCAAGAACTGTGAAAGACCTTGCGGGGGAAGTCATCTGCCCCCCCCCCCCCCCTTGTGTAACTCACGCCTCTGATCAATAAATATTGAGCTGGCGTATGAACACTATAGGCTTTGAAGTATGTGTGAGTCGACGGAAGTATAAACGTGAGCCGACATAAGGATGATATTAATGCTCAAGTTGTTTAGATAGAACCATAGGTCGGCAGAAATCTGCGGAGCTCACTCAGACTCACTCAAGAAATATATTTTGCGCTTAGGGCTGACTCAGACTCAAACTCACCAAAATATTACCCGGACTCAGGCCCGTAGCAAGGAATTTTTTTCGGGGGGGGGGGGGGGGGCACTTGCTGAAAACCTTGACTATGGGTCATTCCACGCCAAACGTCCCAGACATTGCGCTCGACCCTCTCCAATTGTATTGTAAAAAATTGTGGACGTTCATATCAGTGCACTATTTGCCCTCGGAAAGTATTTTTTGGAAAAAAAAAATTTCTTGTCTGTTACAGTGATTTGAATTTGGCCGTAGTGGGTGAAACATAGGTTGCGAAAAAATACTCTAAAAAATACAATACTTTCTGGAACGCCTTAAATATCTGCTGTTTACTTGAAAAGGAATGGCACTATCTTATTATCGCCCATTGACGACCACTACTTTGTCTCACAATGTGCTTTGTGGTGAAGCAATGCTGCAGTTCTGCGCCCATTTTGATTATTTTTTTAAAATTCTACGAATAATACAGACAAAATAAAACTATATCACATGGCTGGATAGTAGACAGTAAGCGTGTCAAAAAAGTATTGAAGTCGATGACCGAGTAGTTTCGAAGTGGAGGGGGCGCAAACATTGAAAAATGTGTGAAATGCTCCACGTTCAGGCACATGTAGAGTGGTGATGCAGTCCAAGTAAAAATGCACGCTTGGTCTCGTTGGGAAGAGTAAACAAAGGAGATTTATTTGTGAAAGTTTAATCGGAGTGTTTTTTGTTTTTGGCGAGAAACAAAAATTTAAGACCACTCTGCTCTCTTCCTGTCTCTTAAGGTTACACCTATCATTTTCCTTTCCATCGCTCGCTGCGTCGTCCTCAATTTTGTAATACACAGCAAAGGAGATTATACGTGTTACGCGTCCACAACGCCGACATGTTTTGTGCCAGGCTGCACAAGCGGCAACGGGCAAATGACCGCGGCAACGGGACAAATGACCGCGGCACTCTTGGGCTCAGCATGATCAGGAGGAATAAAATGCTGCCAGACAAATCGCAAGTTAATGAACGAATGCACTGCAGAACTGCTGCTTGCTGGGACAGTCCTTCGTACTAAACTTGAGAAAACCCGCGAAAACAGACGCAAACATTGAGTTAGAACACATTTAATAATAATACCTGGGGTTTAACGTCCCAAAACCACGATGTGATTATGAGGGACCCCGTAGTGGAGGGCTCCGGAAATTTCGACCATCTGGGGTTCTTCAACGTGCACCTAAATCTAAGTACACGGGCCTCAAACATTCTCGCCTCCTTCGAAAATGCAGCCGCCGCGGCCGGGATTCGATCCCGCGACCTTCGGGTCAGTAGTCGAGTGCCGTAACCATTAGACCACCGTGGCGGGGCTAGAGCAAATTTGACGTTTAACCCTGTTTTTCTTTCTAATTTTCTGAGAGCATGGTGCATTTTTTGGCTGTTTTGGTTGTTTGAGGTGGGTGTGGTTTTCAAGTATGTCAGTTGTAAGTCCAGTGTGGTGTTGTGATTGCTTCCTTTGTGTGTGCGTTTCTTTTTCGCTCGTTTTCTCAAGTATCACTAATGAGAAATTCATGTACGCCAGGATCGAAGTGGCTCGTTTTTCCTAAAAATCTTCAAAGGTCGGTGTGTAATTATTGTAACTACTGAAGTAACCCGCAAGCATTTCATTTAAAGCCGTGATTTATGCGCATTTTTTTGTCGTGCACTATTGTGCTCTATAAATGTACCACTTTTCACTTTCATTAATTGAATTTTTATGATAGTTTTCGGTTAATTCCGAAGCACCGAGTTCGGGAAAGCTGATTTATTGAAGCAGGGACTTGGGTAGAAGTTAATTTCAGGGGCGAAGGGGGAGGGGGTGTAGAAATAAGAAACACATCCCCTGGCTACGCCACTGATTTGCAGTCAAGATACATGTGAATAATAATTGCGGGAAATGCTTATTCATCGGTTTATGGGGTTTAGCGTCCCAATGCTACTCAGGCTCTATGAGAGACGCCGTAGTGGAGGGCTGCGGATAATGTTATTCGACAACCGGGGGTTGCTTATAACGGGCAGCGGAGTAGCAAAGTACACGGGCGCCTAACATTTTGCCTCGGTCGAAAAGGCCGTGACCAGGACCGAACCTGCGTCTTTCGGGTCAGCAGCCGAACAGCTTTAACCACCAGGAGCTTAGCCAGAATGTTTTTCTTTCTTTTTTTTAGGGAGGAGGGGGGGGGGAGGTTCAATCATACTTTATGTGTGCATTCGTGCGTGTGTATATGCACAAGCAAAACTGAAAAATTTCAAGGGTCTGAACCCTCCCCCCCCCCCTTCCCCGCCCCCGGCTACGCCAGTGTTAACCACTGTTATCGCGGCGACTGATTAGAGGAAAATGTGAAAAGCTGTAGGCCATAACGAGGAACGCGCTTTACGATGCAGTTAAACGTACTGTGACAAGAAAAACAAAACAAAATTAGGTGAAAGGGTGTCGTCTCAAAACAGTAAAAATCCAATTAAGCTGGTACATAACATTTTAATGTTTCATACTTTAAAGAGAATAAAATTGTTCAAAAAGTAAAATCAGTAAGTGCGCAAAAATTCAAAAGCATGTTTTGGATTAAATTATACGCAGAACTCGGCACTTAAGAGCGAATTATGTCGTGTGAGCTCAAGGCAGAATCGTGCATGTTAAGGCCATTTTCGATCTCAGCTAGTCGCGGCCGGTCTCAACGTAGTTCATATCGAGCGCGACTGGCTCCTTTCGCAACTTGCACGAGTGATCGAGTCAGTCATGGCCGAAATATCTGATCCTGGTCACGCTTTATCGCGATCAAAATTTCATCGAGTGACACATCAATAACTCTCTGTATCGCGTGCTTGCGAGACTGAAATTCTACAAGCGCGCCCTACAATTACGGTTGCGACTACGTTTCTTTATATTGATATGAATAACGACAACGTACAGCGGCGTTTCCCGATATTCTTGCCGTTCCTTGGGCACTTCACATATAAGCAGCAATCCGTATTTCAATAAAGCCTGTAATTGGGCAAGGCGAAGGCTGTCAAAGGAGGGACAGCACGAAGGGATTCTCTCGCGAGCCTCCGACGAAACCATGCAGTGACCTGTTTGTTTCCAAATACCTACGAGAATATTTAGACTCTTCTGGTGGCCAGGCTAAAAATGTTTCTGAAATCAGCTCTACTGGTGTTTCAATATTGCACTTAGCCACTGAGCAACGCTAATGTCTTATAGCATGACAATGGCAGCAGCGACGGCGATGCTCACGGTGCCTACTGTCATTCGCGTAACACAGAACACGTGCAGAACCGGTCTCAGATATTGCTGCTGACAATCGTGCTATTTAACATGATTACCTTAACGAAAAAATACGTCGTTTTCGCAAGTCTGTTGATAAGCAATTCAATATTCGCGCGAACAATCGCAGCTGTCCGCCGCCTTCACTCGCGCTTCGCCGTCTGCTACGGTTGCGCGCCGCTTTCAGAGTACGGTGGAGGCGGGGAGTTTGGCAACTGAAACAAGTTTATAAACGTTGGTTCCATTTGCACGGGGTGGGCGTAATCAGAGCAAGTGGTGTGACAGCCATACGAGCGTCACTGAGTGGACGCTGAGCTTGGGCTAAGGTCATCATCGCGCGGAATCTTAGAGTTAACAAAAAGGTCACACCACGGCCGGGCTAGGAACGCGAAGGTAAACGCGACGCGCGTCGTGTTTCCCCTCTAGCCTGGCCGTGATTTCTCACAGGGTGAGCGGGGAACAAACAGCGCGTTTTCGGGGCTGATCTCGGAGGCCACGGTCATGAGGCAGTACTTCGCTTCACCGATCCCAGACGGCGACACAGCCCCCCGCGAACCAACGCCACTGTGAAAATGAGATGTGAGAGATATGTAGACGGATGCTATGAGCGTCCCCTTTAAAACGGGGCGGTGACATGTCTGCCACCAGGCTCGAAGAAAAAAAAAAAAGAAAAAAAAAGAAAAAGCTTCCTTGTTTCATGTTGGCCAAATACCTTATCTACATTGATTAAATCTATGTTATACCAAAAAATATAAATTCACGGTCCATCTCTCTGCCTCTTAAGGCAGAATGACCTTATTTTTCCCCCATTATTTATTTTTGTTCTTTATCTCTACTTTTCTGCCACCAATACTCTAACCGTCTCTTACTTATTTCTATCGCGGACGTGTTCAGCTTTCCATTGTTGTCCCTAAAACCCAAGGCTTCATGTAGACTCGTGCCCACACGTATACCTGGGTGAATATCGCCACATTCAATCAGTACATGTTCCATCGTTTCCTTAGTTCCCCCGCAGCATGTACATTGTTCTTCTTCGTTACTGAATCTCGCTTTATAACTACGCGTTCTCAGGCAGCCCGACCTTGCTTCAAACAGTAAAGCGCTTCCCCTTGAATTATCATAAAACCTTTCCCTCCTTATTTCGTTTTTTCCTTTTCGGTAGTTACTCAGAGCCGGCTTCTTTTCCATCGCTGCCATCCAATAAGTCCTCTCCGCCTCTCTGACCTTCCGCTTAATGCTCCTTGTTGCCATATCGCCCGCACTGCCAGCCGTATATTTACTGGTGAGCCTCCTAGTTCTTTTTCTCCACTGCGTGTCAACGCTTTTTCTATACAAATACCTGAAAACCTTCTCTGCCCATCTACTGTTCTTCATTTTCCTCAGCCTCTCTTCGAATCTCATTTTGCTCTGAGTTTCCCTCACTTCAAAGCCTGTCCATCCCATATCACCCTTTACAGCCTCATTTGTCGTCTTCCCGTGAGCGCCCAACGCGAGGCGGCCCACCGTCCTTTGATTTACATCCATTCCTGATTGTACCTCTGACTTCATGCACACTACTGAGTTCCCAAATGTAAGCCCCGGGACCATCACACCCTTCCACAGCCCTCGAAGCACCTCGTACCTATTGTATCCCATAAAGCTCTGTGCTTCATAATTGCAGCATTCCTCTTTCCCTTTGCTACCGATGCTTTCTCTTGTACCTCCGTATATCTATCCCCCTCATTTACCCATACTCCGAGGTACTTGTACTCGCTTACCCTCGGTATTCTTTGGCCCTGTATTAAGACCGTATGGTCTCCGTGATCATTGAATACCATCAATCCACATTTTGTTGCACTAAATCCTAGTCCTAGAGCCTCACACTCCCTTCCGCATATATCTGCCAGTCGCTGTATATCATCTTGACTGTCCGCAAATAAGACAATATCATCAGCATAAAATAGACCTGGAAGCTTCTGCTCAACCATCGCTCCGACCTGTTTGTGTGACAAATTAAATCCAATGTTGCTACCTCCTAGCGCTTTTTCCATCCTCACCATGTACAGCGTGAATAACATCGGAGAAAAAGGGCATCCTCTCTCAGCCCCTTGCTAATTTCAACGCTGTCCTTGCTACTTATTCCTTCCCATTCTATACAAACTGTATTTCCTCGGTATATTTCCCTCAAAAGCTGTACACAGTCGTCACCTATGCCCACTTCCTTCAATATATCCCACAAAATTTCCTGATTAACGTTGTCATACGCCCCGGTGATATCTAGATAAGCTACGTATAAGGGCCTGTTTTCTATTTTAGATACTTCTATACACTGGGTAAGAACAAACAGATTATCGTCTAACCGCCTGTCGATTCGAAATCCATTCTGAAGTTCTCCCAAAATATCATTTTGTTCTACCCACGCTTCTATTTTTAATTTTACTGCCTGCATCGCCAACCTGTATAGCACCGATGTAATTGTTAGCGGTCTATACGAGCGAATGTTATCCTTTTCTCCCTTGCCTTTATAGATTAAGTTCATTCTACTTTTTCTCCAACTGTCTGGTATTTCCCTCTCCTGTAAGCACTTTTCTACGGCTTTCAGCAGTGCTTCTTTAGTGTTATGTCCGAGTTCGTTAATGAGGCTGACGGGAACCCCATCTAAGCCCGGAGTAGTGCGCTTAGGAATTTTTCCTTCGGCCTTCTTCCAATTGAAATTCTCTAGTACTACATCTTCTTCGGTTGCACTCCTTTGCGTACTTTTACTCACCGGGGGAATCCCCTGGGGGACCTTTTTAAACGAATCGGCTGTTATCTTTCGGATGTAACCTAGCGCTTCATATCCTTCCAATTTATTTCCTCCTTCATCTACCATATGTTGTTGCATTGTGACAGACTTCCTACCCAGCGCTTTTAGGTGGCTCCAAAAAATCCTAGGCGCGGCCTTCTTCTTTTCGCGAATCTCTGTCATCCAGCGTTCACTTTCACCTTTCACTGCTATCTTATGCAAAATTGCTGCCATCTGTCGGAGGTTTGACGAAGCTACCGATTCGGCGCCATGTTGGAGGCTTGTGTCTGAATCGTACTGCTGTCGCTGCTATGACTTTTTGCTTGTATCTGATCTGATAGTAACCACTCGGGGCATAAAAATGTCAGACGAGTGTGTTAAGGACCTGTACACGTTACCGGTATTTCCTAGTCACTGTGTTGACAATTATTACGTGTGAAGAACTGCCGCACAGCGAGAACGAAGGCGCAAGTTTGTCACCGAGTCACATGTAGGCCTGCCGTCGTTGAGAATGAAGCTATGCGCTAGATTATCAACTTTTTTCTGCGTTTTCAGCGTAGCTAATAAAGCGTTGTTAGCTATCTGAATATCCTGCGAGTAGTGTAGGATGGTTGGGAAGAGGCCTTAGCGCGCGACACGACTAGGCACAATGATGACGGTAAGTAAGAAAGCGCTGTTGACCCATTTCAAGTAGGCGTGTGCGAATATTCGAAAGTTTCGAATATTCGTCGAATATTACATTCGAAATATTCGTATTCGATTCGAAAATCGTGTATTCGTAAAGTTTCGAGTATTCGATAACTTCGAATATTCGAAAATTTCGAATATGCGATTCGATTATCATGCATAAAATAAGTCGTCTTCCACATTTCTGCTGCGTTTGTATCGCTAAAGACGTTGCCGAGAGGAGCGATAAACATCGTAAGTACACGGAGGCACGATATCTGCCCGCAACAAGCGCCCCAATACGTATGATTTATTGCTGGTGCATCTCCAACGTGAAGCGCTATTCGCGATCATGTAACCGTACATTTTCAATATTATGCGGCCGTAACGTGCCGCACTACCACTCGTTCACTATGCGGGACCACTTCTGAAGAAAGATAGTGACCCACGTGACTGGTGGCGGACTGTAGGCACCTTCAGATACACCAGTCTGGCAAAGCTTTGCCCCATGTAACTCCCTATACCAGCCACTTCTGTTCCAAGCGAGCGTGCCTTTTCAGTGGCAGGGGGGGAGGGGGTTGTCTCTGTTACAAGGGAGCGCCTGCTGCCTGATCATGTGGAGTAACTCATATTTCTTCATGATAACAAGTAGTCATTACTTTCTTTGTGCCGTGATATTTGCTTGAGTTGTGATGTGCATTGTGCTAGCCTGGACATTGTGTTCTGGAGATAGCAGTGTATGTTGTGTTGCCAGTCAGGCTGTTACTGTTTGTTTTTTTTTTTTTCAAATAGCTACATGTAAATAAAATATCGTTACTGTGGAGGCATTTTTCCTTTGATATTCGATATTCGATTCGATATTCGAAGGTGGAAATTCGTATTCGATTCGTATTCGAAAAATTTGATATTCGCACACCCCTAATTTCAAGGCGTATTTCAGAAAGGGCAGCCTACGTCCTGATGTATTGTGCATCTAATTGTAAATAAAACGTCGTCCCCTTTTTTTTGGAAATAAAAGAAAATGTTTCGCTGATGTAGTCACCGACGTTAGTTATGTATAGAATTAATGTGAGATTAAAATGTAAAAAAATTGCGCATCTCACGCACGTGAAAAGTAAACATGAAAAGTGTTAGTTGCTCCAAGAAGCAGGTGCCGATGCAATATCCAGACTCCACAAAGGAAAACAAACTACAAACAACACGTTCCAGCACAATCGGTCTGTTAGCTGAGAATCGATGACGCGCGCGAGCTACCTAACATGTAATTTTTATCGGAATTTAATAAACGAAGTAATGACGTCAACAGCAGTGCAGGCGTGCGCGAGTAGCCGCGATGCAGGTTTGAAACTCGCACACGAAGGCGGTTTGTCTTTGCATGCAAGCGCACGGCGCGAAAACGGTCTCGGTCCGGCTTGACACGAAAGATTGTTCTCTGATGAGCGCCGATGCTCTCGCATACCGTATCTTCTAAGAACGGCGAACGTAAACCTGGCGTTAGTCGTAAGCAGGTACCGGAGCAACGGAACGATCTGCTGCTTTCGCCGGCCGCGAGGAAATCTAATAAGATGGGGGTTGGTTTCCTGCAAACCTTTCTTCAGCATCCCAATTTCCTCAATCTGAGCAACACGGCACACAAAAATATGTCGGCACTGCAGTCCTATCAGCCGCCACACGTCGACACGTACGCTCCGCGTGTGCGCACGCGGGGCGCGCTTAGCCTTCAACATGGTGGAAATGCACAAGGCGGCCGCTAGATGGCAGCAGATTTTGCGTAAGGTCTATAAGGCTTGTTTGTCGAGCTTCATGCATCAGCGTCGGTGGCGCAATGGTAGAGCGCTCAGCTCTACTGTCGCAGACCGAGAGGTCGTGGATTCGACTCCCGGGCATACGTCGGCAAAAAAATGTGGAGCTCACTCAGACTCACTCACCAAACATATCTTGCCCTTTGGGCTCACTCGGACTCAGACTCACCGAACTTTTCCTCGTCCGGACTCACTCGGACTCAGACACACCAAAATATAGTTTACTCGGATTCACGCAGACTCACGGCTCAGTTTGAGTCTGAGTGAGTCGACTCATGAGTCCTTAAGCCTATAAATATCTTTTTCTACCATAGTGTCAATGCTCTTAAACACCAATATCTCGCATAATCGGTGCTCTGCTTAGCACCTTTGATCTCGTACCTTCAAACAGGAATTATCAGAGTTTGCAATTTAATAAGGACATTTTTATTGAAAGAGATGATTCACACGAGATGTTTTTATCAATAACTTCCCGTGGAAAAGTTTGCGGGGGGGGAGGTCAAGGCACCTCCTTCCCCTCCTTCCGCAACTCACGCCTCTGATCAATCAATATAGAGCTGACGTATGAACGGTGGCGCGTTGAAGTATGTGGGAGTATACATGAGTATATAAACGTGAGCGATAGTAATGCTGAAGTTGAGTATATATAGGACCATAGGTCGGCAAAAAATGTGGAACTCACTCATGCAGTATATTTTGCCCTAAGGGCTCACTCAGACTCAAACTCACCGAAATTTTCCTCAACCGGACTCACTCAGACTCACCATAATTTTTCTCAACCGAACTCACTCGGACTCAGACTCACAAAAGCTTTACTCAACCGGACTCACTCACACTGAGGCTCACGTCTTGATATGAGTCTGAGAGAGTCTGAGTCATTCGACTCATTAGTGAGCTTGCCGACCTATGCTCCCAGGTCATCAAAATCAACGAAAGTTCGGACTTTTCTTTGTGATCTGTATTTTACTGACGTATATCCGTCAGTGAAGCCTTGGTGGACCACGGCATAAAACACTTTCGTGTTATAAAATCGGCCATCGCTTGGTCTCGTCTCACGTTGGGCTGAAAGCGCTGGTTTGTCTTCGTTATTCAGGTAGTTTGTTTGTTTCACGCTGCCAGGCGTAGAGTACCGAATCGGCAGAGCGGCGCCACATCAAGGCTCAACAGGCAAATAAATGTTCTCTCTCGTGGGCAAGTTCGAGCAAGACGCGACAGCGCTTTTTTTTTTTTTTTTTTCTCTCGTCACGGAATGCGTCTTAGCGAGCGTGTGTATAGCTGCATCTGCGGGCCGTCGACTTGCGGTGCGGCATAACAGTAGCTTTTTCAGGCGTGCTGCTCGCGCCCTGGATGGTAAAGCCAGCATTGAAAGTACCCACACATTATAGGGAGGAAGAGAACTGCAACACCAAGAATGACCATTTAGAAAGAGGCGAATATTGAGTCGGCATGGATCTTTAAAAACTCACAGGCTCCCTTATGCATTCGCCTCTAAGACGACTCGAAGGTGAAGGTCGTCTTTTTCTTCTCTATCTATGTATTGATCCTCCCTCCGAAAGCTTTCTGCATGCACCTGACATGGTTTTGCACGGTCTCCGGGATCGGAGGCATTGCAAGCTTTCTGCACCTCGCAAGGTTTTGCACAGCCTCCGTGATCGGCGCGCCGTTGACCAAGAGACGATGTCATGTGATGACGTCATCATATGACGTCACGTGATGTTACGTCATAGTGATGTCATAATGACGGCACAAATTTTGCCGATCTGTGACGTCATGACGTGACGATGATTTTTCGCATCACTCGTGTCGACGCCGGCGGTCAATTTTCGCGCTTGATGAGGCATAAGGCTTTCGCCGTAAAACGTACAGTGCTACAGAAACCCCGCAGCGCTTGTTTTGTGTCAAGGCAATGCTTAGTTTGAAATGAAATCATGGTACAGTGGTCTGCACATAGCGCAATTCAAACCTCCTTCCTTCGAGAACGGCCGTGTGACGTAGCATTCGCGATGCGCGCCCTGCCCGACACCCGGCGCTGCGGGGCGCAGCCCAGTGGCACAGCCCACCGAGAACGGAACTTGCATCCTTCTCGGCAGCAAGGCCAGGAACTGCTTTTTAACACGAAAGTGTTTTATGCCGGGGTCCACCAAGACTTTCATGACGTAGTTCCGTCACGGAAATACGCCAACAAAATGAACGCCATCAGATCGCGAAGAAAAAGAACTATCACTAAAAGTTCCGTTAACATGAGTCGAACACATGACCTCCCGTCCGCGACAATGGCTGGCGGGCGTTTAGCCCTCTAAGCTACCGCCAAACACATGGCAGAGGTTACATGAACGCGCCTTTTATCTTTCACACTTTCCTCCCTCAGTGGTGCAGGCCGAGGTTTTATTTTTATATTATTTTATTTTTTTTTCTATTTTTTTTCTTTCTTTTTCATACCTCACAATAAAGAAAGTGCTCTTTGATGGATGGATGGATGGATGCTGCATACCTGCCAAGTTTCCCGGATTACCCGGGAGACTCCCGGATTTTGAACGTTTCTCCCGGTTGTACGGGTCATAGGAAAATCTCCCGGAAATGGCTGTTGTTTGATGTCGTGACGCGAGGTGGGACGTTTCGCGTACAGATGCGCACGCAATTTAAAAATTGATCCTAAATGTGTTATAGGTTATATGAGCCGTTAATATTTCTTGATTATGCGTTTGTGTACACACAAATCTATCCCACAAGTTATCTCGCCTTCAAAATTTTGTGTCACTACTGCTTTAAGAGAGCCCAGCACTTAAAAGGGTATAGCCGTTACCGATGTCTGTCGAGCTAGCGCGTTCGCCAGCGCTCGCGACCGTCCCCTTCTCAACGGCACCCCTTATGGCCCCTTGCCCGACGAAATAACTGGTAAAGAAGCGACGACAGGCCTCGCACGCGGAGCGATGTTATCGCATGTGCCTACAGTGTTCTACTGTACATGTGCCCTTCGCGCGACGGTGACGGCCGGGTCGTTTCATCTCTGCTTCAACCGCGTGCGTCCCTAGCGCTAGGCGCTTTTACTTGCACGTGAAACAGACGATGCGTAAGCGATGTTAACGGTTTGGACTCTGTACAGATCAGCGGCGACCGCAAAATCCCGCAGTATCGCAGCAGTACCCCCCCCCCCCTCCCCCCGTTGAGTAGATCTCCCGGATTCCGTTTCTCCAAACTTGGCAGGTATGGATGCTGTGAGCGTCCCTTTTATAACGGGGCAGTGACATGTGTGCCACGAGGTTCGAAAAAACAAAACAAAAAAATCACAGCATATCCACGGAGTGAATGATGATGAGTGGGCGAAGCTGCGGAGGTTCATCGGTAAACCGTGAATCTTCCGTGAATTCTGCCCAGTACATCATCACCGACGTGAGATCGGGCGCGTTTATACTAAAGGTTCGATGAGAGTTATGACGACTTGCAGCGCACTTTAATTTTACATGTACGCTGTGAATTTTCATTGTTTAGAAAACCATTGCTTAGAAAACATCTGGCGTCTTTCGTTAAGCAGCTGGCGTCTTTTCGTTTTGCTTTAGAAACATCTGGCGTTCTTTCGTTTTGCTTTTACAAAACATCTGGCGTCTTTTGTTGGTTTATTTCATCAATCAACGGCGTTTTGAACAAAATTTTTATTGTTTAATCACGCACAGGAGAAATCTCACCAGGCACTACCTTGGAGGTAAAGAATGGCTGCTAATGGGAATGAGAGACAGAAGAAGTCGTCTTTTAGCTAACGCTGCGAATTTTTTATTGTTCAACAACGCACAGGAAAAATCTCCCACCGGCACCACCTTGCAGGTCAAAGCGTAAGACTGGTTACATACTACGCTACGAGGGACGAACGGGTGCCGCTATAAGGAGCTTCGCCCCTAAAACTTCGTTGCCGCCGCAATTAGCTCCGACAACGCGCCGTTGCTACGTACGACCGTCCCATTCGGCGCGTTTCCTATAGAAGTGTAGTTTCGTCAAGGCTTGAAGGTGGCGGTTCCACTACCACCATCTTGCCAATAGTTCGAAAAACGACAACAGACGACGCCACTCATCCATGTTTGCAGAAAGCGAGAAAATTGCGCGCGCAAGTATGGTCAGCGTCACCTCGCGCGTGTTTTATATGTTATATGTCGCGCTAGGTGACGGAAATCGGCCGACAAAAAGCAAGGAGCACAAACGCGGACGGCGTCTTTCACCTACAATCGGGGCCAACTGTTGGCGTCGTTTCAACCACATGACGATAAGTGCCCCAGTTTGTAAGGACAAACGCTCGCTTCCTATAGGCACCGTTCAGTCGAGTTTGCCAGTCTGACTGCAGCGCCAGAATACATAGCCTAGCGGATAAAAAAAGCAACCTTGAGACGGCCTCAATGAAATTGGAACGCGACGCGCGCGTTTCGCGCCCTGCATCTGTCGGCGGATTGTGGCCGGGATCCGTGGCCGGGATACATGGGGGACGCGAGCACGCGTCTATTTTCTGCGTGCCCCTAACGGTGAATGTCGAAGACTTTGAGACGGGGCAGTGTGAGCAACGCAGCTCCATCTGGTCAGTGTGCGGTGCCTATTGCAGCCCTTGAGAAAGGACAGCGCAGCGTCTAAATACAATCGCTTGAGAACAAAGGAAAAAAAAAACAAGCACACACACGCACACTGGTGCGTACAACAGCGTGCACTCACACACGCACACACGCACGCTCTCACCCGCACGCACGCGCTACGCTCTCACTAACGCACTCACTCACATAATATAATGTGCCTCAGTGAAATAGTATTGAACAAAACATGAATCAAACGCTTCGCAGCGTTTCAGTGGAATTGCACGGCCGCTACTAAAACAATCATTTTGGTTCATTTTAGCGACCGTGCCAGTGACATTTATAGCATCGCGCGAGCGCATGTCTGTTGTGTGTGTGGGAGGGGCGGGGGGGAAGGGGGGGGGGCGTGCTTTTGCTTATTACAATTGGAGGAGGAAAAAATGGACCGACAGATTTCAGCAAATTATATTTCGAGAATTATCTGCGAAATTTGATCCTCTCAAACTGCAATAAACGGTTACCAAAATAAAGTACATCTTGATGATCAGTTGAACCGTTGAACACATGACTACCACTAATTACCGGAGTTAGAACCTCCTAGAACACATGCTTCTGCCAGCGAGACGTCTGACAATGAATGCGTTTGCGTGAGGAAGAAGACAATGATTTTTCCATGTGAGGCATGATTTTTTTTCTCTTGGGAACAGTAATAAACCAAGATGGTTTGTGCGTTGGAGAGCAAGACACCCCGTTATTTTCGTCTCTTTGTTCTCATTTGTAACCTTTCGCGACGCTGTGCAGGCGCGTTCGTGGTCGTCTCGCACGAGCGTTTACAACGATGAAAGCCAGGCGCAAGACGCGCGTAGTCACACATACTGCTGACTGAACTTCTTGTATAGCTTCCACAGCGTTGCATATATTGTATGAAACTGAGTATAGGTATGTACATCGGCCAGCGTAGGCGTGCACACGAGGGGGCTGCCCCCCCCCCCCCCTTGGGAGGGAGAGAATACAACATTTATTGGTAGAAATAAGTCGCTATTGGGGGTGGGCCTCCTAGTCCGGAAGACCATTGGCTCTTGCCGCCGCCCGGGCACGACGGTCGACCAGGGCTTGTTGCTGCACTGGGTCCGAGCTGGACAGGGTCGCCTTGGGCGCTTACATGACCGGTCATGTACGCTTTTACAGAATCCAGTTTTTATTTATGCTTGTTCTATAAAAGCATGAATACACTTATTTGTTGTGGAAAGCTGTGGTTGTACTTTATTTTGACTTACAGGCACCATCGACAAGTTTTCCATTTAGGTTGCCGCAAAAGTTTTTCAACAAAATGTTCGTCAGTAGCATATGTATCGGCACTATTTTGTTCATGTGGCCACTCTCACGTGCGTCTAAGTCAGGTTATTCTTCGTTGACCAGACATTGCACTGTCCGCCTTGTACTTTGCTACGAACTAGTTGTTATCCGATCATTAGTAGTAGTTCTGGCTACGCAGCAAGCCGCTTTACGACAAAGTATATAGCAGTGCGCAACAGCGTTATCCCCCCCACTAGGTAGAGTAGTCCTCCTCAGTCGAACTGTTTCCTGACACCGTAGCCCTCATTAGTGGCAAAGACAGTGATCGTCTTATCCGAAGTGAGTGCGTCTTTTCACAAAGCACAATATAACTTTTCCAGGGTCCCGTACATTGAATATTCTGCCACGTTGACCAGAACGTTCTGCATCTTCAACAAAGTCTCGCTTCTGTCGCATCGTTGCAACTAGGACGTAATTACCTGATTGGGTACAACTTACCACTACTGGTCAGTGGAATTTGTCGGCACAGTGCTCGACAGGCATACTTTGAAAATTCCGGCAATGACAAGCTTTCATACGTTCACCATCGTGTCCCCTTTGAAGCGGCGCTACATACGTATCATTCACACGGCATGTCAGCGTCCTTCCTTTCACAATTTCGAACCTCACAGGCACGAAAACACTCAAAGGAACGCGCAAAACACAAGCAGCTGAACCACAAAGAGATGCACATTACTAAAGACGTGCCGGGGAACACTGGTTCTAAGAACGCGTGACGAACGCGCAATCTTCCTGCATACCGAAACCATTTTCCGCTTGATGAGACCGCCCCACCTGCTGACGTGGGGCGACTGGAAAGGGTTTATCACTAAGCCCTCCTCCTTTTACGGTTGGTGTTTGTTACGCGCGGCGACTAGACTTAGCTAGTGAAGCAAACTATGAGGCCTGGAGATATAATTCATGCCTGTTCTACCCGTTTTATTATGTTTAATTGCGCCACTTTTGGCGAACGCTTGAACTCGCATAAAGCAACTTGATGTTTCATTTCATAGATGGAGCTACCACCAAAAAACGCCTGTGAGACCTATGATTCATTGAAAATATTTTGTTTGAAGCACTGAGTGGTCAAGTTAGTGAGCACAAGTAGATAAAAGACACAATATGCATCTACTAATGTGCAATACTCGTTGGCAATTAGCGTCTAAAAGAAAAAAAAAGCGAGTTTCTACGGGACTGGTCAGCAGGAAAATTACGTAAATTCACTGCTGTCTTGCAGGTTCCCTAATAAAGATAAAGGAATTTTCTCTTCATAGAATCATAGAAAGGGCCTTGCTTCTTCATTATGTAGAAGTTCACAGTAGCAGCTTGTATAGTTTTGTCGCTTCATCGGTAATGCGTGACCAAGTACAGCCATAAACTGCCGCATTGACACAATAATAATTCATCAAGTTTTCGTCAGAACACAAAGCAACTTCGCAAGGAAAATAAGTGTTATGTAGTCTACGTAGCCACTAAATATTATTGTTCTGCTTTGAAAAGTAAAAAAGATATTCTCACGAAAATTTTTAATATTTTGCCCATTTTTCATTGGAGCGTCAATAAATTACTAATTATTTTAAGGCTAATATCTCTTCATAGAAACCTTAAATAGCACTTCTTCTAAAGGCACGGTAAATTTGGTCTTGTTATGTTGAACAGTTTCGCCGTACTGGCCGTACAACGGAGGCTTGTACAACGAAAATGCCTTTTGTTGCTCCAACTATTTTCATTGCTATTAGGTAACGCTTCCGAACAGGCATTAACACCAGGTGTCATTAGAAAGCGGAGATCATAAGCTTTTTGAATTATTACAATTAATGTTTATTTGTCAAGCGCAGCGAGCATAGTGTGTTCGCAAACAATGCGTAAAATGCGGAGGGGGGTTCGCCGGAGTGGGACCGCCACCTTAACACACCGCGAGGTGGAGGCTTTAGCCCAAACCTCTCCCAGAGCATCCATCGATATCGAAGAATAGCTTTCCGACGCTCGCGTGGCAGTCGCGCCGCGTTCCCCGCTCGCCCTGTGAGAATTAACGGCCAGGCTAGAGGGGAAGACACGACGCTCGTCGCGTTTCTCTTCGCGTTTCACGACGCTTTGAAAGAGTGCGTATCGAGTATGAGTGTTACTTTGTGCTTGTCGATGCCATCATTGCGCGGGATTCACCCATATGCGGTGTCCAGGTATATCTTGATAACTTCAGCTACCGCAAGGGTTAAATCATGATCATGGGCGTTAGTCCTCGGTACGGAAATGTGCCGCTAGGCATCAACGTGTGTGCGTCCACATCAAGTGGTGCGATATCTGCCAAACAACAATAGACATTATACAAGCTCTCATATACCAATGCACTATAAACAATCAACTACTTCTATGACGACACGTCTCACTTTCGGGTTATACCGATTCCTATGATGGAGGGATCAGCCATCTTTTTTTTTATCACGTGACCTCAGAGTCGCTTGACAAGACGTGGTCACAATAAGACATAGCCAGTTAAAGGCGATCGCTTTAACCAATGACGTCATATGTGACGTCGCAACCAGGGGTCACCTGACCCCGAGTTGAGGTGCAAATGGACTCTCCCTTGTGAAGCGAGCTGTAGTGGTAGGGTGGCCTAGAACGAGTGGAACCACCCTAGTAGTTGTGCCACTCATGCCGAACATGCGACTGAAACGAACATGAGACGTGTTTCACAGAAGAAGAGAAGGTCTCTGTTGTTTTTCAGTTATGTTTATGTGTCATGTGTTGCATATGCGACATGACAGCCAACAGGAACGCCTCGGTGAAGTGGAACCTGAAGGCAATATCTTGTTCAATGCAGAACCCGGCCATGGGGTTAACCGTATGTCGCGAAGCATTAGTATGGTATGGTATGATGAACTTTATTCAGGTCCTGAAGATCAACCCTAGGTTGACGCAGGCGGCTCTGTCGGCAGGATTTTGTCTTGGGGGGTGCAAACCCGTATTGCGTCGCGGCTGCGGTAGGGCTTGAAGGGGGGGAGGAGGCAAGTGACCCGCCCCCCTGCTTATGTCGCGAAGTGCATCAGTGAATGCTGGTATACGAAAGAGAACTCGCGGCCATATCGCGGCCGTGGTTAGAAAATTTCGTTAAGTCAGTCGCGATTCTGTTCCCCCAAGACGTTTCTTTTTAGGGGCGAAGCTCCTTAAGGCGGCACCCGTTCGTCCCCGTCGTAGTGCGTAACCAGTCTTAACGCTAGTACCAGATCTTGACCTCCAATGTGGTGCCGGTGGGAGATTTCTCCTGTGCGTTGTTGAACAATAAAAAATTCGCAGCGTGCGCGTTAACTAAAAGCCGACTTCTTTTTTCTCTCGTTCCCCATTAGCAGCCATTGGCATGTTCCAGTAGGAAACGTTAGTAGAAGTAGAAGTGTAAATGTTAGCTAAAAGCCGACTTCTTCTGTCTCTCATTCCCATTAGCAGCCATTGTTTACCTCCAAGGTAGTGCCTGGTGAGATTTCTCCTGTGCGTGATTAAACAATAAAAATTCACAGCGTACATGTAAAATTAAAGTGAGCTGCAAGTCGCCATGACTCTCATCGACCCTTTAGTATAAACCGGCCCGATCTCACGTCGTTGATGATGTACTGGGCGTGAAGCTGCGCGACGCCGCCGCCAAGATCCTGCCGTACGAGAGCTTCGCCCCACTCATCATCATTCACCCCGTGGATATGCTGTGGAATTTTTTCCTATGGGTGGCGCCGTGCTCGTGTTTCTCAGCCGTAGGCAGGCAGGCGAACGCGGCGCCGGCAGCGCCACCGGGTGCCTCTTTCAGCGCGCGACAAAAAAAAGAAAGTCAAGATCACTGTCTGAGGCGAAGGAAAGAAGTATATATGATGTACAATATTAAGTTATACCTATTTGTTTTCAAGCAAAATAAGGCTACCTGCGAAAGTTTTTTGCTTCTGTACCAAAGCCTGAACCACGTCGCTCTTGGGTGGCGCTGGCGGTCATACTTTCACGACTTTCAGAGTGAAATCAAAAATATAATTCCTTTTTTATCGGACAAAAAAGCATGCTCGTTGCCGCCAGTGTGACAAACAATCTTCTCATTTTCACCACAATAAAAAAAGACTTTCCGAGTGGTAGACAGTCCTTATAAAGGAGCATAATGCTGCATGCATGGCCCCATGGCCCGCCAAGCAGGCGATAAAGCATGCTTGCAAGCGGTCACTTCGGGCCGAGGCGGTTTGAGCTTGCTAGGCATAAAAGACGTAACATCGTCCACAAATACCTTAACATACGCGCATGGTTCACTAAACACCGGGGCCACTCCTTTCAACTTCGCTAGTCAACCATCACCTGTAAGGGTGGTGATTTTTATGATTTCTGCAACACGGAAGGTCATGACATCCCCACGCCGGCCTGACTAAAGGGAGGGCGGGACGCGCACTTTCGTGCGCGTGCTAGTTGGTTTGCCTACATGACGGCCAAGCAGTGCCTTCTGTGTGCACATCTTGTGAACGGATCATGCAGAAGCTAGGTCGGAGCCTTCACGCGTGCGTTCTTCGGCTGTCCCGCTGGACAGCGCAAGAAGAACGCGTTGTTCTCGCTCTTTCACAAACATAGGAGGCGGGCGCGCTGCACGAAATTATGATCGGCAGTGCGCGAACCACATTGGGACACACGGCACTGAATTCGCCGGGGATCGACCAAAGGTTGTGTCCCACATTTAAGCAATTTCGTTTCATATTCCCATTCCTGAATATCTTCATACATGCACATTACCTTTAAACATGCGTTCACTAATCTTTCCATGTGGGCAAGATGCGATAAAGTGAGCGGTGTCCTGTTTCATCACAGAGGGGCGCCCTAAATTAACACAATGTATTAATCGAACACGCCGTAAGTCGAATGAAGACTTATTAGTATGTTTGTTTCCATTGGAGGCATTGCGTATTTCCGCAGTGAACATTAGCGCATTTGTTGGAGAGATACGCGTGTAGAGATACGCGTGTACTCGAAATACTTAAATGTGCGTCGTTGAGCCACGCCGAGCAGTGACGTTTAATTTCTGCGAAACTGAGCCTCCCGAAATTTGGCAATTAGAATAGAAGAAAACGTTTTACTTAGTTTGTCATTAATAATTTATATCGATTATTTCAAAATTTATCGGCCAGTCACCCGGTGTGGGTGTGAGCCATAGTTGTAGGATATCATGGTCATCATAATTAATCAACCTGTGCTCCAGTTTGATCGGCTAGAACGTTTGCTGTATGTTGTGCTGACTATTGCATAGGAAGGAATCCAGCGATTGCATCTTTAGGAATCTCAGGTTCCGGAATCACCGCCATCCCAATGATAATGCAAGAATTATCGCTGAAGCAGCAGCAATAAT
The DNA here is from genome assembly GCF_013339695.2 of Rhipicephalus sanguineus. NCBI lineage: Eukaryota > Metazoa > Arthropoda > Arachnida > Ixodida > Ixodidae > Rhipicephalus > Rhipicephalus sanguineus. The sequence goes on along the minus strand of NC_051178.1, from coordinate 45,379,849 downwards.
CGCGGAAGGCAACTCGGTCACTAAGCCGCCAGTTGCATTAACAGACAAAGAACTGGCGTTCTTGAAATCGCACATGCGCTATCGCCCGTCTGAGGACGATGGTTTCGCTTCGTTTCGTTTTCAGTACGGTGCACGCTGATGTTGGCGATCGTGTTTTTGCTTTGGCGTTCATATATCTGGTAACTAAAGTCGGTTGCAGCCTAAGAATTAGGGCTGTGCAAATAGTTAATTTTTGAACTCAATCGAATAGGGATGTCACCGAGTCGATTACGAATACGAATCAAATACTATTCGAATAGCTTTTTAATAGTAAGGCAGCCATTTTCAAAGCAGCCCAAGAACGGTATTGATTTTCGAAACAGGCCAAGAATTCCACAACATTTTATTTTAAACAAGCGCTCACAAGCTTTATAACAAAGGAACATACTATTACATTTAACCGACAAATAACCACAATTATGTAAATTGAGGCAAGCTCGTATATACAGCAGCAACTAGAGGCTTAGAAATATTTTGTAAATGCAGGTTGAAATACAGCAGTGACTATACAGTATTCAAAGTGGCACTTTGTTGACAGTTCTTAAATAACCTGATATATAAATATTACACAGTATTCATCAGTGAACATCACCATGAATGTCATGATGAAGATAGTGGATTGATGACTCTGTCACTTCGGCGACACTGGAGTTTTAAGCCTTCATCCTGTAATCAAGATAGGGTCGACAGTCCCGTAAAATCTTGTACGGCATGCATCTTGGTGATTCGATGATTAAAAGAAGAAACGTTACCCGAGCTCTCTGTTACAACGTTTCGTTCCTTTGAGACTTTATCATCGTTGATTATTATCCGAAAAATATTCGGCATTTCTAATGTTCGATTCGAGTTATCGAATCGAATAGAGCGCTAATCGAAGTTTCGTGCTAAAAAATAAATCTAAGCTCCGTCCACAGCCGTCCCACGAAGACTTTTGTTATTTATTTGCATCCTTTTTAAAAATTTTCGCTCACAACCGCCGACCCAGAGAAAATTTGAGCAGGTGCCCACTACAACATACCTCTCAAGGAGGTGGAAAAATTTCACTCGCTCATTCCCGCGGCGTGAAAGAGTGCACGTGTATTTGAGGTCGGTGGTTTTGCTGTACAGACACATGTTCGTGCCGCTGGTTTTCGGTCAACAAATTTCAGCAAAAATTACGACACCACTGGTCGGGAAAACGCAGTATTTTAAGTAGGGAAGGACGAACTTTTATAAAAATGTGCGTGGTATTTACGTCAGCAGCGAAAAATTATTACAACGGAGACAACTTAGCGCGAGTCTCTTGCACTGATGAATGGCAGGACGCAGTTCTGGGAGCTGTACTTACTCTCTGGTTGTCATTTATGCATGTTTCCTCGAAATGAGACGTCATTGGGAAACCGGTCGGTTCCTTAATGGGCCATGACACCCAGTTTTGGATCATAATCTGTCACGTGACTATTCCTTGTGCGTTCACAAACAAGCTGGCCAAATGTTAGCGCATTTGGTGGAGCACTTAAAGGAATACTGACACGATTTTGAGACATCGCAAAAGGGACATTTTTTGCTTCGTTGGTATGCAGTGTCAACGCTGTCCACACACTGGAGTCGGAGAACACGTATAAAATATTTTAATTTGACTTTGAAGTTTTCGTCTCTGAGCATCTGCAAGCCAGCCCCACTGCAAGGACATTATCCCGACGAGTCAAGTCAGTCCCCCCGAGTTTGCGAGTTCTGCGTCCTGCATGCAGCCTGAATCGTAGAAATCACTGTCAGGGTCACTGAACGACAATTCACTCATCGTTGCTTATGTGCACTATGAACAGATGACAGATTTGCCGCTAGTACGTCGCGAGTTTCTGTATCCCCGTGACGTCACATTGCTATGAAACGTCACTGAGAAGCCGCCCCCTCGATATCGAAACCGAAAGTTTCTTTTTAAGGTAGCGGTAATTAAAATATATACGATGTATTTCCAGGCACCACAGTACTCGTTTTAGGTTTCTTGACACCAGTATTCTTACTTAGAGCAACAATCCGAAAATTCGTGTCAGTACTCCTTCAATATATAATTTGAATATTTTTATTAACGCAAGAGCGGCCCGAGAGTCGGGCAACACCGGCGCACTCGCGAGCCGTGACGCAGATAGCCTCTTGCTTAGCTAGCGTCTGCATACCTGCCAACGATGTTGTTTCGTGGTCAGCTGCACGTGCAGTCGAGATATTTCAGCTTTCTTCAGCGTGACATTGAAAATGAGTGAAACTTTGGTATAAGATGACGGCGGCGCTCCATGCAGCACATGGCGTCACGCACGCCATGGCGAGATGGCCGTGGGCGGGGTTTGTAGCCGGCGACTTATAGAGGGCTCCTTTTGCACTGAAATTTTCTTTTACAGTTCATTTTTCATATGTGTACAGGCACATTAGACTATCTACTTGTATATTTCGCTGAAAACGGCAATTTGCTGGGTCACCGTGTCATGGCCCCCTTTAGCAACCTAGCGCAACCCACCGCGGGGGGTCGGCCATGAAACGGGCGGTACTTTGTTTTTGAAATGAAATTGTTTTGTATTCTAAATATCTTTAGAAATAGATAGCTGACGAAATGACTCATTGGTATAATCAAGGAAAAAAGAAATAATAATAACAAACCAATGTGGCTGAGATAAGCTTAACATTCAATTTGTTTTGTCTCGCGTAAGAAATCACCTACGGCATCGCAAACGTTCCTGTGGCTAAAGCCCAGTTCGGTAGCACCAAGGAAAGGAACCACGGGAAATGATTCAAGCCCATCCTTCGGAGGGGTTCGTGTAGAAGTCTTTTTCATTGATGTGTAAACCTTCGGCATATTAAAGAAGAAACGATGCACAGAATGAGATTCACTCTCACTGCTATAAAGTCATAAAGGTGACTGCACCAGACCAGACCTGTGTAGGTAAAAGTCTAGTTGGGGGACTCGGCATCGTAGTGTGGTAATTGATATTTCTGCCCTTGTAGTGGAGCACCATCAATTCTTCCGAGGATAATTAAAATGTAGGAAACGCAGATGCTGACAAAGGAGATTTAGCGAAGCTATCCAGCGTGCATAGGCGGAGAGTTTTCATTTTACCAGAGGGGGCGGGGGCGCGACTTGCTCTTCCACATTTTTCTCTCACTATCCCTAAATATATATATATATATATATATATATATATATATATATATATATATATATATATATATATATATATATATATATATATATATATATATATATATATATATATATATATATATATATTATATAAGAGAGAGAGAGAGAGGAGTCCAACTTCCAAAGTAAAGAATTTAATGTAACTTTAGTCTCTTAGGTGCCCGCGATATCATAATGAAGATCTGTAAGTGGGAGACCTTAGATTTATTTTTCAATTTACACAAACACATAGATCCATCTCGTAACTCTTGGCTCAAAGCGAAAAAGGTCACGTAGGCTGCTACTCGTTGACTGCGTCGTGTAAAATCGATTCACGCAATGCGTGGGGTTTATTAATAGGCCTTACTTTGTTAAAACATGCGCCTCGCAGGAGAGAGTAGGCCAATGCTATTACGGGAAGTTTTAATTATGGCAGTCAATTCAATTCAATTCAAGATGGCCGAAAGTAATTCTGAGATTTTTCTACCACTACACCTTGTGCGAAGCTGCGGTTACTAATCTTTCTGCCAAAGGTTGTTTTCTGGACGAGTGATGGAGTGGCTCATTGGTGACCGAACTTTTAGTAAAACCCTTTACAGATAAATCAAAACTGCGTACCATCTTTTCTCGGCACTTTTATAAGCAGGCATGTCGAAGGGTACCAATATGTATGCAACCAAGAAATTACCCGTTTTTTATTGGCGAGTAAGTTTGTGCGAAAGCGTTCACTGACTGACTGTGTCGGGATTGCTTTGTATTCTCAGTATCACTTTTGCGTTCTCAAAACCGTTCACTATGGGCCGTTCAAATCCTTTCCTGCGTTGAGCGGCATCGCCGTTGGCGTCGGCGGCGTAACCGATAGCGCGAACGAGGACGAAAGAGAGCGAACGCGGAGTCTGTCGATATGACGAGATACTGGCCTCTAACCTCGCTTTCTTCCTCTGTTGCGCGCGCTGGCCCCTCGGTCTGAGCTCGTGCGCATGCAGGGCTGGCACGTGCACTGCGGCTGGCTTCGCTTGTCGTAACGGGGCTGTGGGCGTTTCACTTGGTTCGCGACAGCTGCAATGCACAGAGTATATAGTGTGCGTAGCACTCGAGTGCTGGCAGTTTCTGTGGCAATATGTAACGAATGTTACATTGCTACAACTGCGGATAGTCAAAACTTCAAACACAGCTGGCGTTGCCCGAACACGAGGCTGCGATCAGCGAATTAGGCAGTATCGTAATCGCCGGTGAACACAGCATATTCTGCACGTAAAAATCCGTTTGAGGGGCATTTTTCCACTGAATGTTTGACTTGTCACTGGCCCATGAGCCGAACTTTAAATCGCTGAAGTGAAAAAGAAGCGGGCATAAACAGCCTCCTGTGAAATAGGTGCCAGACAGGACGACCCGGGGACCTAAGCCAAGCTCTTAAAAAATATCCTGGGCCGGCGCCAGTGGGGGCTCTGCTCCCCCACGAGGCAGTCCGGGGGGGGGGGGGGGGGCAAGCCCCCCCCCCCCCCGTACTCTCTGCCTATGCCAGCGTGACAAACTTTTCGAATCGAGACAACGTCGGCAATATAGAAATCATGGGACCATCGTGGGATGCTACTGCTAGTGCATCCGTGTATTCATTGAGAAGGGTTAAAAACCTTTCTGACCTGGTACCAGACGTAAATGTCTTGAGATAACAGAATAAAATACGTCTAAGGTATTTGACAAATTAGGTGCAGTTAATAATGAACATTCAGGCAGATAGTCTGTGAGAATGACTGCGGCTGAAATAGATAGGCGTAATTTCGCAAAGCTACGACAATTGCAAGTAATTCCGGTTGAAAGTGCTCGACTGCTGACCCGAAGGTCGCGAGATCGAATCCCGGCCGTGGCGGCCGCATTTTCGATGGAGGCGGATGTGCTTGACGCCCGTGTACTTAGGTTTAGGTGCGCGTTAAAGAACCCCGGGTGGTCGAAATTTCCGGAGCCCTCCACCACGGTGTCTCTCATAATCATATCGTGGTTTTGGGACGTTAAACCCTAGCAGTTATAAATCCCGCTTGAAAGATAGGCGTAAAGTCACATAAGCGAATCTGCGATTCTCACTCCTGCCTATTCACACAAACTGAAGCATCAGTCGCTATCACTGTGTTTGTTTCTAAATTTGACAAACGACGTCTTCCATAATGCCATTTAAGTATCTATTGGGCAAATGTTTGCAATTCTTGTGAAATATGCGGCGTGTTTTTTTTTTTTTTTATAGAGCCAAGTCCACTTTAACTGAAACTGACAAATTTTTGCTACTGGTCGGGCCTGCTCCAACAATTTTTTGCCACTGTGTTCATGTCTCCACTATACCTTAAGTCTATATTGCGGCTGAAATCTATATTCCCCACTATCGTCGGTATTCAGAAGCAAAATTCGGATTTGACTCTTATAGTTTGGAACATTTCATTTGGGCTTGAATTAGCTCGCGAAAGAAGTCTAAATCGCCGCGAATGAACGATATAGCAATATTTCGCGACAAAATTAACACCATCCTTGTGCTTGCATCGTTGCCATACTTTGTTTCATGGCAGTAGTGGCGATGACTACTCTTGGAAGAACGAGTGGTCCTTCCAGGCAAAAGGCGCTCTATTCTGGACAGTCGGCAGCGTTTTCTTGCCCTTGGCATCTATTGAATGCCTTCAGAATATGCTTCAGCTGTTCTTCTTTGCTCGTTTTATGCCGTGCCATTTCGGATCACTTCTTTTTCGAGGAATATATCGGTGCCCAGTGGCTTAATTTCAGTTGTCTTTAATTTCAAATATACCGTCTTAGAGCGAAAGAAGGACATTGTACTGTTGCGCAAAACTCGAAAAGAAACACTAAAAGGCAGAAAGAATTAGCAAAGTCGGCATCTTACTCTTTATATTCGAGCATTGCTCTACAACATCACGTCCTTCAGGAAGTGCCAACTCGCCCAAGAAAAAGTAATTGTGGAACGAAAGCAAGATAGGAAATCAACTGGGACGTTTTTGGTCCCGATTGTTGACGCAGCGCTGGCTTAATGAATCTGGCTTAGTTTGATTCAAACAGACGCTGGCTTTGGCTCATTTTTTATTCGAAACTGCCTTTTGGAGTCCGCGTTACAATGAGGCATTGCCCCATATCGATTACAATTGTTTTAAAAGTGAAAGTTACTTAGGCGCGCTTTAGACTCCCGTGAAATTTAGCCTAGTTTCGGTTTCTGGATTTGGCTCTTGAAAAAAAAAAAAGAAAAGAACGCCACATATATCGTCAAATTCTATTCTAATTGTTTGTACAGACCTGTTGGCTATTAGTACGTCATGGAGGTGCACTTGTATTGTTTGCAATTCTTGGGAAATATATTGTCAAATTCTACTCGTGACATCTTCAAAGTCATCACATTCATCAGGAGACCGTGAGCGGCATGAGAAGGCAGTGCTGAAGCGACTTTCTAGCCGTTTACACTGCTCGTCTTTGTCTGAGTTGTACGCAAGTTTACAATAATAATATTTGGAGTTTTACATGCCAAAACCACCATACGCTTATGAGGCACGCCATAAGTGAGGGATCCGGAAATTTCGACTATCTGTTGTTCTTTAACGTGCGCTGACATTGCACAGTACAAGGACCTTTACCGTTTCGCCTCCACCGGAATGCGACTGCCGCGGCCGGGATCGAACACGCGACCTTCGAATCAGCAGCCGAGCACCGTAACCGCTATGCACCGCCGCGGCGGACGAAAGTCTGCGACTGCGTGGTTTTGTTCGATGTGAGCAGTGCTGCGAAGAACGGCTGGCACACTGCACAAATTTCGCGATGAATTCTCGTCGCCAGGAGGAGTGGAGAGGGTGGCCACACGGTAGCACGCATGCGCCGTACGGAAGGGATGGTGGAACGGTCGTCATATCGAGCGCATCACGTACCACTATGCAGAGCGAGTCGCCATGCCGTCGCCGCGTTACTCCAGCCCGAGTACATGCACCAACGTGTACGCGACGTTGAACAGTACACGAAAGGCGCAGTTCTTGCGGCAACTTGTGCGTGCACGCCGCGAAAGGAAGCGAAGAAATGGCAGTAACGCGGCGGCTGCCATGTGCAAGGTACTGTGTTGTCCGTTGTCGCCTGTTTTTACAAATATTCTTTTAGACCCGCCCACAAGGGCTGCAGGTTCGACACCGTATAGACAGAGGTGCTTACCACTACACTTGACGCGGTTTTTTGGTAGTTCAGAAGTGAAGCTCGAGGTCCGAGCTTTTTTTCTTCTCCCGCCAAGCCATGCCGATGTGTGATCCGGTGCTTTTCTTTGTCGCAGCTGCAAGAGCGGTTGCGACGCCTGCAGGCGTGCGTCGCGCATGTCGCCTGCCAGACAGAAGATATGCTCGTGGACGCCCGGACACCCCTGCTGGCCACTGAGCTGCTGCGCCCCGAACCACACAGTGCTGTGCTGGCTTCGTCGTCCGAACTTTTCGACGAGGTCGCTCCTTGCGAAAGCCAAGAGGTGCCCGCAGTACCCGAAGAGGAACCCGCGGTCCAGGAGCGCCGCGGCCACTCTCCACTCGCGAAGGCTGCCGCTGAGCCCGCTGGCCGACCGGCAGCCGAGCCGACGCGGGGCGAGGACGCCGTCCAGAAGCAGCAGGCCGAGCCGGCACCACCCCCTCCTCCCCGAGGTCCCCCTCCGGCGGCCGAGGACGAGGAGCGCGCCCAGGAGGCGCCGGCCGAAGTCCCCGCAGCCCCCGTACAGTCTTCGTCGCAGGAGGCCGCCGCCCCACCCGAGCCCTCCGCCAGGAAGGCCGGCCGCAAGAGGTGAGCACCTAGGACTGAGGCACGCGTGTTATACATGAAAACCAGCGCGAAAACTACGAACCAGACTTGTCCATGTTACAGAAAATAAGTCACCGATTACACTTACAATTACTTCAAGGTATGTTGCCACCTTTTTAAAAATCTTTTTTAATTTTGACCCAAAAATTTTGCGTCTGCCTTGGGGAGGACAATTTAAAGGACACTTCAAGTGCGTTGAGTAAAAAAATTGTAGCTAATTATAACTACAAAAATTACCCGAAGTGCGCCCATCACGCCAAAAGCCATAACTACCAATAAAAACATACAAAAAGAAAATGGCTTCGCAGCGTTATAGCGGAATACATAGGCTGTGCAATGAACTAGAATCTTTGCGCTACCATCAATATTGGGTATATTACAGGCCAAAAACCAAAAATTGTGTCGCTTCAAGTGGTAGCATTTCAGTTGAAGTAATATGACACCAAAACTTGTTCATCATTTTCAATTATCCTAGTTCATTGCACAGAAGAATGTTTGAGCGAGAAGCATGGAAAGTATCATTAGAAAATGTTGATTTGTTCAAAAGGTATGAGATTTCGTGCAACAAATACAGACTGAGATTTAGGTTTTGAGAAAAAAAAATTAAATTTTCCAAACATGCTATTTCCAGCTAGTGGGTAGTCGCAAAAAAGACCATGACATTTGAACAGAACCAAATAGAGACGTAATTTATTGTGCACCACAATTCTGAATTTATATACATTTCTAAATTGCCAGAAATAAAAATTCACTTTTTTTGAAAATGCGGTTTTAAAGGGTGGCAACATACCTTAAAATTTAATTGATTACAGTGGTCAATTACAGCCCTTGAGAAGTAAATGAGCATTTACAGAAATGTAATCGATTACATTTGCGTTGCTTTCCGTCAAAATTTTATTGCCGTTACATAATAGAACTTTACTCAAACTACAGCGAACTACTGACTTGCGTGGTGCACGGTAAACCAGTTAACATCCTCAAGGTGGTTTTACCGTGTCTATAACTAACACCCTTACACCTTAGGAAAAAGGTGTTTTCACGGATCAGAACTCATACCGTGGAGTGTTGCCAGTGGCCTAAGTAAAACCGTGAAAAATAGCCTATCATTCAGGGAACATGCAATTACAGAGGACATCAGCCTGGAAGGTGCATGTATACGCGCCCAACCATACACCCTATGGACTGAGCGCTCGCGCTGCACAGCCTTACCCTTACAGTCTTACCCTTACCCTTACAGCCTTACCCTTTAGACAGTCTATAGACTGTCTAAATATGGGTTTAGATAGTCTATAGACTGTCTTTATCCATTTTTGTAAGGGTTACACCGACCATTTCTGGTGTGCTTGTAGATAGCCCTAAAAGGGACAGCTCTTTTAATCTAAACGCGCCTAATATCCAGCAACTTCTTAATCAGCGAGTCCCATTTATCACCTGGCACGCTGTCGTATGGGCCACAGGTGCTTCGATAACCCATAACACCTTCAGCTCCTAAAGGGTGTTTTAGGTAAAACATTACCCCTTAAAGACTATTTGGGGAAGGAAAGCACCCTTACATCCTCATTTTTGCATATTCTGGTTAGGAAAAAAGGTGTTTTGCTTGCTTGAAACCGCCTTAAGGGTGCAATGTGGTTTGCAGTGTAGAGAAGGGTGGAGGCTTGCGTGAACTCTGGAAGGCTTTTGTGGCTTCTCTGATATAGCGTTACACGTAGCTAACTTTTAACAGTTGTTTTATCTAGTTGTCGTCGCTTATTCTTCCTCGTTTCCTTGTTAACAGGTCAGCTGCTACACTGAAAACTCTCCCAATGCATGCGCTGGAGGGAAGGGCGGTATTATAACGTATAGGAGCACCTTGCGCACCAGCTCGTAGTTGCGCAGTGTTTCGGTGCTAGTGTCCATGTCCTCTATGAAGCGCCACGCTGCGCTGTTGCTGGCGCTCGGCGTCAGTCAACGACACAAATTAAGCGTGTAATCTGGATCGATTTTTCCGATGTCGCACCATGGAATGTGTCAATACGGTACTCAGGTAGAGGAGCGCCGAAAATGCTGTACGCAAAATTTTATTCGAACTGTACAATAAACGCCTTCCGCTCCGACCACAGCAAAGCGCGAGGGCGATATTCGGCGGCGGAAGTGACGTTCGGTACACGTGGTAGTGACGCTAGTGGCTGAGTGTTGTGATTCGCTAGAGACGCCAAGTCGTGTGTAACATTCTTATTGTCCAATCTGAGCCACTCTGTTGTGTGCCAAACACATAAAAGATTTAAAAGTGGGCGAGTTGGTATGAATCAGTGTTGCGGAGTTACCACTCCGGCATTGGAATGACTCCGGAATTATTCCACTTTTTTGCGACCCCGGACTAGAATGGAATGGGGGCTTGGAGGAATGGAATGGGAATGGAATTAAGCGCCTTTTGCACGGAATGGAATTGGAATGGAATTAGGTCTTTTTCCAAAAAATCGAGCACGTTTTCGTACGTGCGCTGTTTTTCAAACTTCAAACATTAGTAAGTCAGAGCCTAGAATTTCACAATAAAGCAGTATTTTCAAAATGGCAAGCACCGTACATTTATAAGCAATGCGCCTACCACAATTCTGTCCTTATATAGACTGTGTTGCTCCGAGGTTTCTCTATTCTTCGCGTAACCACGGCACTGTGCCGTTGGTATCCGTCGTGCGGAACTAGAGCTGTCTAGGAGCTCCAGACGCATGGCAAAACTGCTTATTCTTGAACACTACTTTTTTCAGCATAAAAATACGCTATGTCGTCATTTTAGCATTCACACATTTAAGCTTAAACAATGTTAATATCACCGTTCGGTCAAACTTGCTGACCATGCAAATGCTATAGGTAGCGGGAGAACTGCCCCTATGGGAATTAGTAGGGTGGTTATACTGCAGGAGATATTTCACCAAGCTACTATCACTTGACCTTGGTAACGTGTTTTGCGTACTTTTCCAGTTCTTAATGCATCTGATGACATCAGCTTGATGTTCATTCTTAACTCGATAAAACTACCAAAAGATGGCTTTCCTACGTTGAGGAATTACAGGAATGGAATTGAACTGCCCGGCCATTCCCGGAGGGGGAATGGGCTAAGTTTTTTCATTCGAAAGGAATGGATTTGTGGTAATTCCCCGGAATTGAATTGGAATGGAGGCGCCCATTCAGCAACTTTGGTATGAATTGATTTTGGGAAACTTCCAGCGCGCGGGTAACCAACTTGTTAAAGGGCCACAGTGGCGTAAAAGTTTTGGCGGTGCTTTCTCAATGCCCATGTCTGCCCATCACCAATGGTAAATTCCATTGGCGGATTCGGAGTGGCCGACGAACTATTCGCCGCGAGATCGGGCTACAGGTAGCAGCACCGTCGCCGCGCTAGTGTGGATAGGCGATTGTCGGCGCGTATACAAACGCACACAAGAGCGCTTCGTTGTGAGCGATTTGACCCGATTTCCGGCAAACAAAATGCGTTGACTGCAGCTTTCTGGTAATATGTGCGCTCTTCATTCCCGAATTAATGCACGAAGCGCGCCGAACGTTACTATTACTTGTGAGAGAAGCACATTCTGTCAACGAACAGGTTGCTCGCCTTCGGCAACAGTCGGCGTTTTCGCAACGGATGACGTTTTCTTGTTTTATTTGTACATGTTTAGCTTGTGTTCCACCTACTACGCACTGCTGTAGCGCGACTGAATTGAGTATTTACTTCTTGTTCATCTGGATATCCCCAACAAAAAGAAGGCCCGTATTCCTTCACGATGAGTTCGAATAGTAGTTTGTGCCCTGCGTGCTCAAATATTCATCCGCATTTCTTATTCAGTTCTCCATGAAATGTAGGACAGTTGATAGGTTTACTGAGGAAAGCTACGTAGCTGACAGCGCTTTAGCGCTACGGAGACGTTTAACACGCACACGCTTGTTTTTATTCAGTAACAGTACGCAAAGGTAACTGTACAGCACAGAAGTTTATTCGATTGATTACTTGCACGACAGTAATGGAACAAAGACCCGTTTATTTCACGGGACCAAAGTACGTTTTTTCATGCGAATAATGCCCGCTGCCTTCCGTTAATCTATGACAACGCAACACAAACGCTCAAAATAATCTAAAGAAAAAAGATGTGGCTTCGCATAAAATTACTACGACATGAATCTAAAGTACGCCGTTTTGGATTAATTTTGACCATCAGGGCTCTTTAACGCGTGCTTAAGTACACGGGTGTTTTTGTATAAATTTTGCCACACGTTAAAATTGCGCAAGGCAACTCAGTTTTGTGGTTTCCGTGTCATTACGTTTTCTGTTCTTTTTAGGGGACAATTTAAGTGCCCAAGTGTCAGACGTGACTTGACAGAAATATTTCTCTGTAGTGGGACCAGGACCGTACACAACTAAAGCTCGTCGCGTAACCTATAAACGACAGTGCCGAAGTTACACACCTAACCAAAACGCGGAAGTGCATGAGAGCCTTTTTTTTTACCACCGAGCCGCTAAAAGGCTATATTCACATGAGATTTAATACTTCTCATCTTCAGGACAACGCCAAGTGCACTTGGCAATGCGCTTGGACCACAGAGCGGCACCTACACTGATATGACTCTCGTGAACGGAGGGTACGACGACCACACACAGCACTCTCGACAAGTGCACTCACTGATCTTAAAGGGGCCCTGCAACACTTTTCGAGCATGCTCAAAAAGCGCTGCCGATCGGTAGTCGAGGCTCCCGAGAACACGCGAGCCAAATATTATAGCGATGTGCACGGCCCGGAATTTACAATAAATTCTCAAAGTCAGCTGAAAATCGCTCCCTCTTCTCTCGACAAATGATGTATTAGTCCGCAAAATATGACGCGATTGTCGGCAGTTCCACCATTGGCTGATGTTATAATCACGATAACACCCTCATTATTACTTTCGTTGTTAACTTTGAGTTCAATAAGTAGATAATATGTATGTTTATATTCTGTTATCGCGTTAAAAACACCGAACAAACATTAATATTAGCACTTCCGGTCTCACCGACAGCTCGTCTGCTCGTAGTTGTGTGGTTCCGTTTTCTTCGCCATGCGCAGTGCCGAAAACGTGAATATTTCTGTGCTTTTGACCATCGCCGGTTGCCGTTGAAAGTGGCAGCCGTTCGAGTGTTGCCTCGTCAGCTGGGAACTGCATCGTCGGCACGTTCTCACGACCGACCGAGGCAGCCGTGCAGCATGTCTCCGATAACAATGCTGGCGTCCGGTAATGGCGGCGCTTCGGGGTCGTCTGCCAGTGCCGTCTTACGAGGCGGTTTATCGGAGTATGGGCCGAAACCGATCTCGGCTGTCATTCGTTCCAAACGAGCGCGCAGGTTTGCTTCCATGGTTGGCAAAGCGATGAAAACACTACGGCGTTCGAGGTGCACACCCAACATTACCAAACCGACGCGCAGTTTTCAAGCACGCGCGATACACAGTGCTAACAGTGCGATCGACTCCGCTCGACGAGAACGACGCAAGCCGACCGGAAGTGGCGGCACAGACCACGTGGTTGCGCCCAGACGTCAGAGAGAAAAAAATGAAGAAAAAATTTCCGCCGGCGCTCTTGGGCGGAGCCTCGCTCGTCTGCGCTCCCTCCCTCGACTCGGTGCCTAGGTCTCCGCGCGCTCGCGCCGTTGAGTTGAGGGAGAAAGCTGCGGAACGTGATCTCTATAATTTGGTAACACCGCTTAGACTTGACGGATTCGAAAAATTTTTGCGGCATATGACTCGTGAAGAGTCATACGTCAATATTGAGACTATTCGAATATAACTAAGAAAGGTGTTGCAGGGCCCCTTTAATACAGTACATATACAGCCGGTCAAGGCCAAATGCTTCTTTACATCGTGTTAGGCATCCGTACGAGCGGTTAAAGTAGCACTAACGCAACGGGAACAAACCGCCTTTTGAGGACCTGCATGACGTACGCGCGCATGCAAACACAACGTGGCTAGCAGACGACGCATGGAGCAATCCACACTAGGCGCGGTTCAGCCAGAAGCCGCCAGGCGGCGACTCCGCTCGATCTCGTGGCCAATTAGCCGGAGCACTCCACTCCGTAGAGAGCATCCGAAGGAAATCTGCCAATGGAACACAAGTGCCCTCGCCAGAGCAAAACGGTAGGGGGCGCTAGCGCACATCTACTTCGCAAGCGCCCAGCATTCCTCGCGGTTCGCGCAGTTTTCGCCTTCACGGGCGCCAGCGGAGAGAACGGGCGTGGTCGGACAGCGCATTTCATCGCACAAGCGGTACGCCACGCTCTGCGCACGCGCGGGGAGCTTGCGACTTCCGGTCGAATTCGCCGCTTTTCGCGGAGTAGAGCTGCTCCGTGAAGTGGATCTAGCGCCGGAGCTGCTCCAGATGTGCCAATGAAACATACAGAGAGCACTCTCAATCCGCCAATGGAACAGGCTTGCTCCGAATGGAGCAGAAAAACTGCTACCGGAAGTGCTCCGAATCTGCCAGTGGAATTCACCACAAGATGGAAAAGGGGCGTTCGGAAGTCCCTTTGTGTGATTTCCTTGTTGGGGAAGTTGGTTTGGTGCTGCGACTTCCATAGTCAGGGGTGCAACATCTGCGCCAATTGCGCTATTTTGATATGCAATTCCTTATATTTGCGCGAAGCTGAGCCAAAACTGTGAAATTTGTTGAAATTGCGCCACGCTGCGCCAGAATGCCCGACCAGCTTCAAAATTGTCTGTTGCGCAAGTTTTAGCGAAAAATGGAAAGAAAAAACGAAATGGAAAGAAAACGAAAGAAAAGAAAAAAAGTCACTTTCACCGCAAGGACGAAGCAATGAATGCGATAGCAACAAATTGTAATGTTATACGAAGTGAGGCTGGCAGCAAACCCTTTTTCTATCCGATCTCGCGTAACTCTACAAAACGTTGGTGCAAGAGAATACGGCGTTTCCAGTGAAAGATGCTCTTTCTGCGCAGTGTCTTCGCATTGAGAGCGCAGCACGTAGCAGGATATACGAGCCGCCCGCTGATGGCTGCCGAGATAGCGCGTGCGCCAGCGATCGCGACCGCGCCCTTAGAACCAAAGTTCAAAAGCTGCTGCTCGAGCGACAGCCGTCCCCCTCTCGCGTCTTTTCATGCTCGTTCAAGACGGGCGGGGTGTTTCCTCTATGCTTCGACGGCAGGCCTCCCTAGCGGAGTGGTGTTACCGCATGCGCCCTCCGAGTGACGGAGACGGGCTGGCTCGTTTGATCTGTGCTTCAGCCGCGTTCGTCGCACGCACTCGCGCGCTTTTACCCACGGTAGAACATACTATGCACGGGAATATGTTATCAATTTGGACTTTATACGGGGGGTGACGGCAAAAACTCGTCGAGAGTGTCCATATAGTTGCTATCGCAATAAAAAAGGACAGTGCTTCTTAAGTTTCCTGATGCTTGTTTTATTGCGCGCTTCTTAAGCCACTTTTGCCGCAGTACACTGGTGTACTGCAGTACTAGCTGTCAGGGACGCAGCACATTTTGTTCCTTAATTACTCATTCGTGCACGCGCCGTGCTTTACGAGTACTTGTATGATCGCAGACGTCTAAAAAATTACTGGCAATCATTTGGAGCTGCTGTGTATGGCGTTTCTGCGGCCTTGAGAAACAAATAGACAAAAACTTAAGCGAGTTTTCTTTTTTCTCCACTCTCACTTGCTCCTGCTTTACGAATCTCCCGAATTTCGAGGTTGCCAGGTTCGCAGGTCCACATGAGCACTTGCAGTGCCTGTCGAATTATTTGACAGGTCCTGCAAATGCTAACGTGGACTTAGTCATTGTTCGCACTGTGGGGTGGCTCAACACACTGCTTTTATTGAAATAGCAGTGTTCACGTGCACTGTGCACGAGTTAGGTGATTCTTAATGGTTTGTACGTATTTTTGTTTTGCTTTTCTAAAAGTAAGCCTTCTTTGTTATACTGCTCCAAATTTGGATTTCTGTGCTCCAAAAGCAACTTTTTGCTGCTCCGAAAATTGCTCCAAATCTTATTTCGGCTGTTGCACCCCTGTATACTGACTGAACCTCCCCATCTGTTCATTCTTCTAAACCACTCTGCGCCAGTATGCAATTCGCGTCCTGCACCGCTCGTGATTGCCGGGAGGTTCGTAAAAGTGAGAGCTTAATTGTCGGTCAGAGCAGATAATCCCAGGCATCTCTGTCAGGGATGGCGCATCAGTTGTCGCTGCCTGTGCTAGTCTTGCTTCGCGGTGAGTGTAGTCAGCCACACGAAATTGGGGGGAGGGGGGGGGGGGGGTCGAAATGGACGCCCGTGCTGCCGAAACGACCTCGCAAAGCCGGAGATACTCGTGCTAGTTTTATCGTCGCACCGGTGGCATTTACAGCTGACAGCATTTGGGCTCGAGGTCGCAGGTTCGATGCCAGCCGCATTTCACGGCAAACAAATACGATAAAGCTCGCGGATACTTGCATGTACAGTCGCGCTCAATATGACTGGCAACACGGGAGCGCGTGGCCTCACTACTTCAAACATTGCGCATGACTTCAACTTGCCCTCATTTCGGCAACTAATTGCTGTTCTCTCACTTGGGGATGATACTAAATGAGAAAATATTGTTCAGTTGAGGAAATGCGGGTAAGTTGAAGCCATGCGCAATCTTCGAAATAGTGAGGCTACACGCTCCCGTGTTGGACGATTTGAAGGCTATCGAGCGCGATTTGAAGGCTATCGCGCGAGCGTCGACCGGCCTAGCGTCCCAGGAGCCTAGCGGCGCGTTTCGGAACAAATCACCCCTGCGACGACCCTTTCTCTCAATTTTAAGCTTAATTCCATTCGTTGCGATCAAGCGTATAGTTCAGTTGGCTCTTATCTCCGCGGATCGATAGCGAAATTCGTAGGAGAGATCTGCTCGTGCTTGGCGCTGCTCTATTTGAATGATTTGCTAAGCTGTGTAAAATATAACGTCACGTCGTCGTAAGAACCGAAATGAAAATGAACCTTCGTCATACGGGAGTACTCGCAGCTTATATAAGGAAGGGAAGCTTGCCCGATAACTCGCTGTCCTAAAATTCGGCACCTTGGCTCCGCGTTGTGGTCCTGCTTTCGCGATAACCTTCAAATCGTGCTAGACTGTACGTTGAAGAACTGGTGATCAAATTTCAAGTCTCTTTTCCACGCGTGAACGAAATAGTCGATCGCCTTTGTATATAATGCATTGCCATCAGCTAGTATTCCTTCATAACGTAAAGCGTGTGCAGTCGTGAGCACGCTTAGCGTAAACACGGTGCTGACGCCTACACTTGTACCAACGTGTGAGGGATGACGGTGAAGTGCACTTCCGGCAGCTTGCTTTTCCAGGCATGGGCGAAAATAATTTCGGTGCTGTGATCTACTGTGATGTTAGATATGACATAGCGTCCAATAATGATAGGGAGGAGTTTTCAGGCGCACTAGCTGAGATGCAGGCAACCCTCCTACCTTTTTGTTGACAAGGGTAAATGCTGTGAAGAATTTAACAAAGTAGCATTAAATAGGAATATATCAAAATACACAATTTTGTACTTTAGAAGCACTAAGCCCTGGTGTCCTGTATATAGAGCATGGTGCCATTGTTCTTATGTACTGATGGGGTGCTCAGGATACACTATTTTTGTGCTCTTGAGGTAAAGCAAAACAAAGTAAACCTTGACCGTTAAAAATAATTCAGGGCTGAAAGGGTTAGACTCGAGTGATGCTTCGACAGCGAGGTACGAGCGGAAGCTCGACGCTCTACCCGAGATACATTGTTTCCTGGTCCATTAGGGCAAAAAATAAGTAAATCCGTATTAGCTAAACATGGCCTCCGAGATTTCAAGTCGTACGAGGGAAGTCTCGTGCACTGCTCGAGCTCGGAAGCCCTATACGTTGCGACGCTTTGTCTGACACATGGCATCACAACAAAACTTGCCTATCACTTCAAGATCGTCACGTGACGCTCCCTTCCGCCTCCCTTTTTTCTGTTTTTGTCGTCCATGGCTCGAGAACATAGCGCTCCGCCATGCCAGAGTCATTCAATGCTTCTTATGGTCACGAAACTGCCGCGTCAGTTTGATATGGAGCCAGCGGCCGCCGCCAGAGGCGCTGTTATCGCTGGGGTTGTGTGTGGGACAGCCTTGGTGTTTTAGCTTTCTAAACCTCCGCAACGGTCGCTTTGCTTTCACGCTCTTACTTTTAGCACTCAGCATGCAGAAATACATTTTTGAACGTGTTTTATGTTTTAAAATGAGCACCCGGGAGGAAAAAACCCAGCATCGGACGCGTTATTCGAAGGTCGCAGGTTCGGTCCCTGCCGGCGGCAAGTTTTGTTTTCGTCCACTTTACTTTATTCGCATTTATATCCCAATTATTACGAATAACATCCCATATACTTTCGTTGGCATTACTGCCTGTTAGTTCTCATTAATATTGTGTCTAACAAAGAAAAACGAGCCCTTAAAAGTAATCTTTCCTTCAGCTGAAGACATGCAGCTCGCGGTGGTACCAGCTGAAAAACTACGAAAATTGGGGGATTAATGAAAGAATACCAAGACATAATTACGAACGCAAAAGCGGGGGACTTCTGAATGATTTTTGCCTCCTAGGTTCCTTTTAGATGTACAAATTCTCAACGCACTGGTGTTGTTGCATGTCGACCCCATCAAAATGCGGCCTCGCAAGCTCCTTTCGTCTCAACACTACGACACTACGATAGGTACAACTTTTTAACATTTCCGTCAAATTAAACACCGTGCACTCGCAGTAAAGTGCCAGCGGTGCCAGTTGTAGGCAAAAATACGAGCTGTTACACGACCATTCGTGTGGCTACGAAGCGGTATAAACAGGGCGTCGGCGATGCTCGGAGCTCTTCACAGGACGGCTCACGTGGTCTTTTGCATGGTGGTCGCATTGTCGATGAGGGAGATCGAGGTTTGCGCTTCGTTAGATGCGATGGAAGTCTTTCAGAAATCCCTGGAACTGCGTCAGCCTTCAGCGTTGGTTTGTCGCGTTTCAGGGACACGAAGTCGCCGTTGATGTTAGTCATGCGCAGTGACAATGTCCGAGGCGTCGAAATGGTTCGCACATACACGTGTATACTTCGACTCAAAGTTAAAATCGCCACTTTCCTGCCGCGGTATGGCCCGCTTCCCTTTCTCGCGCTGCTGCTTGTCTAATGGTAAAGAAAACGACACCTTTCTGGTTCCCTTGTAGCCGGAACGGCGCCCCGGCACGCAGCATCTGTTAGGCATCATATAGTCCTCAGACAACGTTTCCGCTAACTTAAACATATCATATCCAGCAGCTTGTCTCGCATTGCGCGAGTATTTCAATACGCGGACGGCGCAGACGATCGCCTCTGTGGCACAGCGGCGGCGCGTTGCGGCATTTTCGAGCAGCGTACGAAGCTCGCCCATAGCGTGACGGTGCAGTTTCGTGACCATAAAGAGAATTGAATGACTCTGGCCATGCTTACCGCCGTGGCTGATAAGGAGGCGCGTTGATCGTCGAAATTCGTTGCGCTTTTCGTATCACACCGCGGCTGAGAGCAGTTCACGTAAGTTGGCTCGAGATGAGTCAGCGGGAAAAGCGAAAGCGAAGGGGTATACCGTCCCTCTTATTGCTACCGGCGCGCTGTCTCGGAGCAGCGTCTCCGTCTTGGCCTTCGCAGTTGAGCGCCGTTGTCTTCTTGTCGGCTGGAGACGTCCGATGTGTGCGCGATGCCCAGCCGCGTTTCCCAGAGTCGGCTCGTTGTAGCTAGCGCCGTCGCAGGGTTCGTTGTCTGCAACCGAGATTCGAGTGCGCACTCACGTATGCCTTGACGCAGGTCCGCTGCTGCCCGAGACGATGCCGGCAGGCTGCTCTACAATCACCAGGCGTACGCAACCTGTGCCGCCCGCCCGCCCGCCGAGGAAGCCGCTGCCGCCGCCGCCGCCGCCGAGGCTATTGAGGGTGAGTATACGCAGCCATGCCGAATTTGGACACGTAACTTGACGACTGTCCACGTACGCATATTGGTCGGCAACTGTGCAATTACACCCGCTGTGCGGCAAGTCGTTGTACGCGCGGATTTTATTAGAGTTCGGGAGAGGGCCAGCGTAGTTGGGGCGGAAGTCACATGTTTTTTCCCAAGTGAGCACTGTGGCTGATCTGAGAGCCCGTGGTCAACGGTAGCAATCATGTACTTCACTCGGAGTATTTATGGTGCTTATGACGTGTTTCAAATATTACTTTTGTCATAGCAACCACGGAGCGAGCGAACGCGCTTCGCAGTACCGCCTTTGGCGCTTTGCGCATGCAGCGTGTAGCAGTGGCGTAGCCAGTGGGTGACACACTGGGCACGTGCCCCCCACCCCCCGAAAAAAATTTCTGCCTACGCCCCTGGCGCCCCTGGTATCCTTGTATGGGCTCTCTACGGGGAGGATATGCAGTAGAGCATTTCAGTTTGTACAGGCACTTCTTGCCGTTTGATTTTACGGGTTACCGGAGTTGTGGATGACTTGCTGCTGTACCCTTTCGTACTGGCGGGTGTAGTGACACCCTAGCCAGCCCTAGCATATAGATATAGGAGAGCTCGTGGCGACATCTGGTGGCATTTCGTCCAACTGCAATATCTTTCTCGTGGCTTTCACGATTAGCTCCGGCAACGGCGCTCATCGCGGAGGCCACGTCATTGCAAAAAAATTTGTCTTATCAGTGTTCTGGTCAGCAAAATAATGAAAATATTGAGTTAATGATTATCTAGCTGGCAGTGCGTTACACCAGCAGTAAAACGTGTAAGTTCCTGCAATATTAGCTTTGTGCATAGTTTCATACGATAAAGAACTAGAGGGCAATCTGGCGCTACGATCGTTCAACCACCAAGGGAATTGGATCGGATAGCGTCAGCTAGCGAACTGTACAAGTCTTCTTGTACAGTTCGTTTCGTTTCACGCGCAGCGGCTGTATCCTGCCGCAAATGCGCATGGTGTTCTCTGGCATGGGTGTTGGGATGCGGCGCAAAACACTCACGAGCTGTGCCTTTGTTGCTGAAAGTCGCTGAGGTGCGCTAGGTCTCTTGGTTTTCGGCTACGCGTTGTAGCTTGACAGTTTGTACTTGGCAGTTAATAGCAAAGGCGCCGTTTACGCACTGCTCCGCACAGATGTAGTGTCCCGAGCCAGTGCAGGGACCTGCATACTACATTTAAAGGGACACTAAAGAGCAAAACGATTTTTCTCATATTAGTAAAGCACTCTTTCACGATACCAAAAACACCACGCTTGCTGCGAGAACGTGCCTAGTAAGCGAGAAGACACGCAAAAACAAAATGTGGGTGGCGACGCCACCTTGAAGATTCCGCACCATTCGCCGTGACGTCACAGGTTTTGACGGCGCCTACTAGGGACTACGTAGTCCCTAATAGGTAAAAACGAAGTACATTGTCCTCTGAGGGGGCCATAGACTTAACATAGCAAGTTTGGGGTAGTTTTGTTGAGCCAAGGGTGCCAAAATACGATAAATACACTTTGAAGCCCGTGACGTCACGCGGGGAAAAATCGGCGCGAAATTTAAAAATGAAACTTTTGAACTTATTTTCTCCTCTATTGATAAACCGGCGAAACTAATGACATTAGAGTTCTGAGAGCACAATTTATCGATCTAAACAGATTCATTGTTTCTCTTTAGTGTCCCTTTAACGCTTTTTCTTTTTGTAGAGCGCGTTTCGCCAAGACGCGGTCAACTTTACTGCAGAGTGGACGCACCGTACTGCTGCTCTCACGATCGTTCTGATTCATGTCCTAAGCTTCGAAAGCAAAGTATTCACGTGTCCATTCGGCACCATTTTCGAGAGCCATATTCAAACAATCGACGCTGTAGGCTTATAGCGAGGGGCGATGGGTGCTTCTGGAATCTCGCAGGACATACATTGCGCGTTTTAGTTGTTTTCGATCCTCTGTAGATGGCACCACTTGACCTGGCGCCAGCTATGACACACGCTATCCGGTATTACGAATACTGGACGCCCGTATTGACTACTGGAACCATATCTGGCAACGACAGGGACGACATCCATACTTGTAGCGTGAAAAGCGCGGCGCGAAAAGCAAGCGGCTTGACGCGTCTCGCGCGAGAAGCAGACGACGAGGCGCGCCGATGTAGCCATGGCAACCATTCCTCCGTCGCTGATTGGCCACGTCGCTCTCCGGCTGCCGAAGAACGTCGCGAAAATGGGTCTCGGACCCATTCTACATGCGCAAGCAAAACCGCTTGCGCACGGCGGCCCGAAAATGGCAAGCGGCGTACGGCGAGCCGTTTTCCGCCAGCGTGAGCGGGCCAGAATTCCGGCTCCGAGCCGCAACCACAGTGCCAAAAAAAAAAAAGACCAAGAAAGATACGTGACCGATTGCTCGAGCCGGCTTTAGGCGAACACGCCCGTGCGCGCTTTTTGGCAGCGTTGGTGAGCAGACGGCAGCGGCGCTCCCGTTAGCGGACGCGTAATTTCTTCATTTCGTTTTTGGAGCGTGAGCTACAGTGGCCGAGGTGGAGCAGTTTCGCGTGGCAGTCCGAGAGCCGTACTGCGCACGCGCGAGGAGCAGTGACGTCACACGGTGCACAGCTGGCGCACCGGAGTCGCCGCGCGCCTCGCCGGTCTGCGCATTCCAGAGGAGTGACGTCATAGCCGCGGCAGACGCACTGGCGCCGGCGCGCGCCCAGCTGTGCGTCTCCGTTGCGCAGTGGCCGTCTGACGCTGCGCTGGAGCCGCTTGATAGTGCTTCTCATCTTGCGCGCATGCGCAGACGTACCGGTGGGGTATACATATAGCGGGGAGGAGGAGGAGGAAAAGAAAAACTGAAGGACAAGGAGGTTGGCCAGTTGTCAGACCGGCTGGCTGGCGTTTGCCAGTGTGGTATAGCCTGTGGTGTCGTCGTCAATAGGTTTTACTTCTGTTATTCGTTGCCTTTACCGAACACCACCGCGGGTTCGAGCACTGGGAGCTTCATGCAGGGCGCCGCGTCCTCGTTCGTCCCGCGCCCGTATACCGTCCGCACTGCTGCGCGCGAGAACTTGGCCCGTCGACCACGAAGGGATGGCGAGCCATCGCGCGCAACGAGGGAGACCCTAGGCGACACTCTCCAAATTAGTGATTTATTACTGGGATTTTAGTACAAAGGGATCAATAATTCGATACAGCCAATCGTACGTAACATAATTGCACATGGCACCAATTAGCTAATACACGTTACAAAACTATATCGATTAGTGGCCGCGAATGGCGCACCTGTAAAACAACCAAACAAAGAAACAGGTTTGGAGAGCTGACCTACCCTTCGGCCAGCGCTCCCGCGATCTCGCACCCCTAGAGCAGAAGAAACGGAATAGACATACGAACACTTGAAAGAAACATACAGCGCACGATCGCGAGGTGCTGCCACGGGACTTCGAGACCGCGGAGGGGAGCGCGCGCCCACAGAGGACTGAGCCCCGACAAGACGACGTAACCACCGGCCGGCGACGAAGAACAAAGAACAAAGGATCGCCGCCGGCCGGGGAGGCCAACACACATACGCACCCTCAGAGGTCCCCAAGTGGTCTCCCGAACCTCGTCGCGCGCCCCCCGCTTCTAGGGTGAGCGTGAGCCAGGTCCGAATCCCGCCAAAATTAGGCCAATGGGACACAGAGTTAGACTTTTGAGGGGCGGGGCAGCAGCGAAGTGACGGCGATTTATGACTAGCTGCCACCCGTCCGGTCGAGAGGAGAGAGAGACGAGAATTCTCCAAGGGAAGATGGCGTCAAGCCACTGGTGTGGACGCCTGAATCCCCACAAGCCATGGAGAAGGAGAGCGCAAATGCTTCTAAGCGACGCAGAAAAGCATAGAAGCTTGACAACCAGGAAAGCTAAGAATAATCAGCTAAACCTTAGCTAACGCTACGTATATCCTGGCATAGCCGAGCTGAGTCACTGCAAATTTATTTCTTTTTTCTTGAGTCAGTTTCTGCAAGCTTACGCAAGGAGTCTGCAGTGACAGAGCAAGAAACAAACATGCTCCACTTCCACGCTCTATGTGACTGCAGTGGAACGGGAGCAACACACGCCACTGGTTCCCTTGGCCATACTTTCCTACAATATTTACTAGAGGGAACTCTGGCGCTAGTGTCTATGGGAGCTGCAGCGCATGGCTCTTCAGCCAGCATGGGAATGATGGGTAGTATACGGATTTGTCTAAACTTCGTTCTTTCGGCTCAGTTTGGCTCTGCGTCACCTGCATCCGCTTTGTCGCAAAACGTCAGCAAAAGTCGGCAGTTCCACTTCCACTTTAACTTTTTTAGGCTCACCAATTCAAATCTGGTCATGAAGTTCACAACAGTCTATTCTTTTATCTGAATTGAACGCCAAAACACAGCAGTAAACAAAGCCACAAGTGCGTTTGAAGCCGTAAGCACGAAGATTAGGCAAATCAGTGTACTGCCCATCATTCCCATAGTGGCTGAATGATCGCAGTGCTAGTTTCCTCTAGGTAATTGTAGGAAACTCTATGCCCTTGGCAACCGAAATGGCACCAATTCCATTGTCTGCCGCCAGATGCCGCCAGCAGGATGTGGCTTTCCGGGATCATGACGTTATCCGGTTGCCTGAAATAGCGGAGTTGCACCTCCTAACCCCCGTATTCTCAAACAAGCCTAGACTTGAATTTTGTCCCTCACTTGACCGAGTTGAGCACAGCGCCGCTCCTCAACCAAAAATAATGCCACGCTTTGGAAGAGTCGCTGCAGATTATCACTGATACGCAGTGACTTGTTCTGCCGAGAGGTGGCAATGCCATTGACTTTCTCAAGCCAAGGTGGAGTGAAAGGACTTTCTAGAATACAAGGGTGAATCTTTCTTGTTCCATGCCCAGCATAACCAGCTCGGCTATTAAAAATATTTCATTGCAGTTGAGTTTGTCCGGGCCCCACTTCAATCTCACGGTCACGCAGACTTATTCAATAAATTTTGCACCACCAAGAATAAAGCACATTTTGACTGGAAATAACTTAATAGCTCTTTGTTTGAAACTCTGTAAACAAGTGGCATGAATCTCAAGAATGAAATCCATTTCAGCTAAATCCGAAGCCTGGGGAGCTATTCTCAGTGTGTTCATCTTGTGTCCAAACTAGAGTGCCAAATTCCCCTCTAATTCTTATAGTACTAAACTCTACTGTTTTTGTGCTTCGTTTAGGTTCTACATCAACATGTCACCGTGGGTGTGGGCATCATTTTTGTCTGGGGTGTGAGGGGGGGGGGTGACAAGTGCCCCTTTTGCACCCTTCTGCTGACACCCATGGGACTACCAGTGTTGCCCACCTTGTACACTTCTTCGGTACCCTGTATAACGTAAACGCTAAAAAGTGTACAGACAGATGTAATTTCTCTGGTAACTCTAGGAGGATGCATTTGCACTTTCTTATGTAAATCTGCGCCTCCTTCAACCCCCATCTCCAGCGCCCACCAGTGTCGTGATTTACACGATAGCATTAAAAAACTCGCTTCGCAGAAATTTTGGGTCGGTGTGGTTGGTTATGAGCAAACATTCGAGGTAGGTGCAAATAAAATGATAAAAATCTTGGCCCGAGTGGGAATCGAACCCAGGATTTCTGTGTGGCAAGCAGGTGTGCTACCTCAGAGCAATGCCAGTGCTTGCTGTTTAAAAAAGAAAAAAAAAGGAGTAGCACCAGGAGTCTTCTTAACGCACGTAATATTGCGCGACACAAGCGTAGGATCGTGCCAGGTGTCGGAACACTGCAATCGCGCTGACGAGTGGTTGGTTTAAAGGCCCAACAATTGCGAAGAGGCATCGTTATCAGCAAGAGCATCAACAAAGCGTGCAGCTGTGCAGGTGCGCACATTGACTTACGGACTTGTAGTGGGTATTTTGCCCACTACACTGCAACTGCCGGCTTTAAGTATTTCATTACTGATAATTGGCACTTTAAATATATTAACGATTGCATCTAGGAATTACACACTACAGAAGGTATTGGAAAAGTGCACCCACTACTTGGCCGATCCCCTGCATTTGTGTATGTATCATGCCTGGAGGACAACAGTAGCTGTACCTGCAGTAGGCATTCTTTGATAGTTTGAAATGGCCAATGTTATGCGTACAGAGGTTGCTTTCCTTGTGGCATGGTGGAGGTGTTCACCGAGAAGTGATTCTATGCTTCTGCCACACAATATTACATGCATTAAGGAGACTTCTCCCACTACATGACATTCATATAGTTTTTTTTTTTTTTTTTTTTTTGAAGCAGTTTCAAGCCATGGTGTGGCACTGTGGTAGAGCACCTGTTTGCCACGCAGAAGGCCTGGGTTTGATTCTCACTTCGATGAAAGACTTTTATTATTTATTTGCATCCTTTTCAATTTTTCGCTCGTGGACAACTGATTTTTCGCTCACAACTGATTTTTCGCCGACCCAGAGAAAATTTGCTTACTGGAAAATGCCGAGCAAGCGCCCCCCCTGAAGGATAATCCGACAGACTTGGAGGGGGGGGGGGGGGGCGCTTGCTCGGTCCCGGACCGAAATTCAAGATCGCAGCGGGAGAGCCACTGAAAATAAACAATGCCCATCCATGTTTATAATGAAATGCTTTATTTATTTACTGTTTCTATTCCCCCTTGTCACTTTCAAACCATTGAAGCAGCTACCGGTTTGACCAATATACGACCGGCCACATGACAACGGAATGTAATAAACAAGCTTAGATATGCATTCAGTGTACTCATTCTTGTGGTTCTTTTTACACACGCAATGCTCGTCCTGAAAAAAAAAAAGTGGCCGCAGGGGAGGAGGGGGGGGGGGGGGGGAGGCACTTGCTCAGTCACTGGCGCCTATTTCAGATCTCCCAAAAAAGGGAGTGGGCACTTGCTCGGGTGGGGGCGCTTGCTCGGTATTTTACGGCAGGTGCCCACTCAAAAAGGGAGTTTAGTGAACCAATGCATGCAATAGCTAGGGGCGCTTATAAACTAAATACTTATAAATTGTCCTTCATTGGAAGTACATTTTACTGGGTGTCTACTTATGTGCTGCTTTTGTTGAACGGGCTTGAAGAGAAGGCTAACACTGATGATTGTTGAGGACCCACAAGTGCCTTGAAGCTTCATTTACCAACACAACGTTTTTAGCAGAGTCTGCAGCAACTTGGCATTAATTTTGACACATTTGTCAATCATAAATCGAAACTGAAGGAGCGTATCAGCATTCCTTGCCTCTGTATTCGTCCATCATTCAACAGAGGACATGTTGCTTTTGCTGAGCAGACTACAAGAATTAACCTCACAATCACTTTGTTGTCGTTGCAGTGCCCACATGGAGGGTGAACCACATAGCGAGCCTCTACAGCATGGAGGGCACCGAAGTGAGTCATTTCATTACCTTTTCAGCAAATTGCACCTACTTTTGTTGGTAAATTCACTGTGGAATGTGTTGCAGCTGTTGTATGCTCCCTGTGTTGTTGTGTGAGGGCACTTTTGTAGAAAATCCATTCAAGCAAAGGTGAAGCCAAAACGTGTGATTAGATCCTAGTGGAAAGGGAGAGGCTGCAAATTATAGGGAATGAATTGACTATTCTTTTTGCGATTTGAATAGGATTTGCATTTTCAAAATGCGCTTAAAGGTCACAAGAATGGGTACGTCATGCTGCTTGATGGACAAGCCATGGTACTGCACAAAAGAGTTGTTCAGTTTGCTGTAAGTAGTCCGCTGCTGTTGTTTAGGCACACCAGAGCTCGTGCTTAAAGGGGTACTGACACAAAATTTCGCGGCCGAGATAGCCTGCTGGATCGATTCCCATGTACGTGCGTGTACCATCTGCAAAATATCGGCAGCGAATAAAGCTTGGAAGGTATTTTATATGAATTTTGAAGTTTGCGAGCGCGATCCAGCATTATAGGCCGCACCTAGTGCATTGACACCCTCGGAGGTGACCCGAGGTGACCCCCCTACTTCCCCTACGTAACCGTTGCAGCCGGTACAAGTTATGATGACGTCGTAGCCGCCATTTCTGTCTTGACGCGCTTCCCGACGAATCGCTCCTCGCCAGCGGGTCAAACCTGAAGTGATTCGCCACATCGAAAATTTCTTCCATCCCCGCCGCAAGAAAATCGTCGCCATCAGACGACGATGAGCCCGACGACGACAGACCGCGCGGAAATGCGTCACTGTTCTGTGTGCTCACGTGACTGAGCGTTTCACTCACTAGGTGGTGATAGTTGCACCACGCGGCTTGTCGCTTTTGGAGCTCTGTCAAACCGAAACTGAGGCTGTGTCGGTAATGAGGAGCTTATAATTACCTGTCGCGCGCTGCAGCAAGCGATGTGTTGTGTTATGACTAACAGGCCCCCAGCAACACATTGCAGCAAAAAAACGCGGGGCGAAAATTTTTGTGTCGGGACTCCTTTCAAATTATTCCATATCGGGCATCCCCACTTTATTGTATGTTTCTTACAAAGCAAAAAAGGAGGTAGTGCAGAAAAGCAGCACCTCCTTCGTGGCAACAAGGGCAACTGAAAGACCCTGTGAAGCCGCCGCGCTTGCACGTTGTATGTGCCCTTATACGCAAGCATACTGCAGCACCGCAACAACACAGACTTGATTGATAGGCCCTCACTTGTTTGCCAGTGTATAATCGCTATTGCGCTCATCTACCACTGTTCGGA
Source organism: Rhipicephalus sanguineus (assembly GCF_013339695.2). NCBI lineage: Eukaryota > Metazoa > Arthropoda > Arachnida > Ixodida > Ixodidae > Rhipicephalus > Rhipicephalus sanguineus. Next base: position 45,351,189 of record NC_051178.1, on the reverse strand, counting down.
GTATGTGTTGTGTGTCCGACTTTGTTGATGCTGCCCAAATAGAAAAATTCTGATAAAATAAATTTCATGCCATTTTTCCTGTAACCATCCCATGATTACGCACTGATCGGTAAGTCTTTCGCTGCACTGAAGAAAACAGATATCGTAAAAATTGGTTGCCAGTCCCTTTAAGATTGCACTGCTTCAGATGTGCAAGAGATGCTCTTACCAACATGTTTCTGGAGCTTCAGACAGACAGAATGGGCATGCATGGGGCACTTCTTGTGAAAGTGATGAGTGACCTGTCATTGTGCGGGTGGCGATGTGACAGTGATATCCTGATATAGAAAACCATTGCTCTGGTGGTCATGTTAGGCCCTCGGCACAGGCTGGACTAATCCCATCAGGCCTCCCATTAGCCCACACTGGAGGAATCAGACGCCTGGTTTTATTTATTTATTTTTTCAACATGTACAAGATGCCTGTGGCATTTCTAGAGCTAGTTGTAAACTCTCTTGGGGCTACTAATATAAGTACACTAGCAAGGTACCCACTATGCCTTAAATCATAATTTTTGTGAAGTTGGAAAGCACCCACAATGCCATTATTCGTCATTCTGCAGAGAAGTGAGGTAAAAGCTACACATCTGTAAGGCATTGTGTGAACTTTGTTGGTGCGACGGCTGATGACGAAGAATTATGGCTGAGCCCTCCGTAATGGTTTGGAAGATTTAAACGACTGACTAGTTACGTTATTCACATTGTGTGACGCCTAGTCATTTCACTCTGCCAACGCGCTATATAACATACATTAACATGAGAGAGAGAGAGAGGGAGGGGGGGAAAGAACTTTATTGGGACCTTGAGGAAATGGATCATGGGAGCCTATGGGCTTCCTTGGCAACCAAGAGAAGTGCATTTGCGAGGAACCCACTGTGCTATAAATAATAATTTTGATGAAGTAGGGAAGCAGCCACTACGCCATTTTTCGTCATTCTGCAGAGAACCGTGGTACCTACTAAACACCTGTAAGGCATTATGTGCACTTTGTTGATGCTAAGCCTGATTACGATGTAGAATTATGGCAGAGCCTTTTTGTAATGGGCTGGAAGCATTCAACAACCCACTCGTTGCACAATTCACATTGTGTGATGCCTGGTTACACAATTCGCATTGTGTGACGCTTGGTTATTTTACTCTTCTACCACGCTATACTTACATATGTTAATGTGGTTCCTTCTCGACATGAAGCCTGTATAGGATCTTTTTGTAAGGCAGTTTCAAGCACCGGCATGGTTCTGAGGTAGAATACTGGGCTCCCATGCAGAGGGCCCTGGTTCAAACCCCGTTCCAGCCTGGATATTTTTTTCTTATTTCGTTTTTCTTACTAGTACGTGTGATAGCGGTTGCGGACACCGCCGCCAAAAACTACCATTGTTTTGATCCCATAACAGCTTTCGCTGTAGAAGGTTGCTACTGGCTCTTGCTGGAAGTAATGCACAATGAGAACCAGCATAGCTCTTTTAGTATGACTTCCCAAGATTTGGCAGTGTCTGTTCCACATAAAAAAACATCCAACTCCATGGGCTTAGGCTTGCATCTTTACTATTAATGATGTAATGCTTATATAACTTGCTTATGGTGATTAAAGGGCTGTCACAAAGAAAACTGGGTAATTAACAGCTCTGCAACTAAGCCGAGATTTCTCCCCTAAATGCTTACAACGGATACTTCTTTGTAGTGAGCCTCCAAGTTGCACCAAGACTTAATATTTCTCGAAGCACTTGGAACTAGGTTAAACGACCAGACTATCTAGTGGACAACCTTTATGGGCACACCTTTTCGCTGACAGCACCGCATTGCACTGGTATCTCATTGCATGAGCGCAGAAAGGAGTATCTCTTATTAAAAACAAACTGAAAGGCAGTCCTCTTTGCTTTGCCTGCCATGTTTAGTCCGAAGGTGTGAGCAACTATTATATGTGAATGACGCGATCTTCATTTTAAACATTTTTTACAACAGAGCTGTTATGGTTGAGGTTTGCCAGTGTCACAGATAGAAAATGATCATCTCGAGCCGGCATGCGCTCAGTCACTGCTCAAGCACTCTGTACAGATGATTAACAAGAGAAGTCTAATCGGTGTTTGCCACCCATATGTTGTCTTGTTAATTTTTAGTGAACCAGTGTGGTACACTAACCACTACCATTGTGTACCAGTGAGTACCATAAAATCCTGAGCAAGTCCGCTCCTGCGATGAAAGGTAATCCGACAAGATTTGGAGGGGTGCCGTTGCTAGGTCGTGGATCAGAATTCAAGAAGGCGGTGAAAAAGCCACCAAGAATAAAGGATGCACACCCGTGCCTCTAATAAAATTCTTTATTGAGTACGCATGCATTCACTGTTTCTAAAACGGTGAAAATAGTGGGAGGGGAACGTGCAGGGCCGTACCCAGGAATTTTTTTCGGGGGGGTTTGCGTGTAGAACGGCTGCCATTTTTTAAGATTTATACTGGCTTATTTTCGTGAATAAAACAAGTACATCGCTTACTTGTAATAATTCGATGGTACTTTTCAATTATTTGTACCCAAATAAAGAAATTGGTATGTCAGCCTCAAATTCTGGTTAAAGCAAGAAATAAGTTTGGACAATAGCACCACCAAAGCCGGGGACACCGCGACCAACGGCTCCTGATGAAGTAACACAATGTAACCGCGGTACAAAAACGGTATGTATGTGTTACACGCTGCCACTCTAGCGTCGCCAGCGCGAAGTCGGCGACGGGAATGGCAGCAGGTTAGGTCATTCGGTACGTAAGCAGAGACAGTGAAGAGATCAGAGACGTGTGAGGGGAGGCGAACCAGAATGTGTAGGTGCCATGCCACTCACCTTCCTTGGGCATTGCCCAGTGGTAAAGGCGTCACTTTGCCCAGCGTTGACTGTAGAACAAAGGTCACTTGGAGTTGCACTGCGGCCACCATCATTTCCCGGCGGCGCATGGGTGTCCTGCTTGTGTTCGTTCTCAGGTGATTCATATAAACCGGTGCATTCTCCTGAGTCGCTACAGAAGTTCGGACGCGCTTGGCTTTCCACCAGTGCTGAGGAGGGCGAAGTTTTATCCTTCGAAGGAGGCGGTTCTTCTCCGTCCGCTTCATCGGTTCGAACTTTCTTGAAGTAAGATGCAAGACTCCTTTGCTTCGTTGTTGCAGAGTGTCTTTTCATTTTGCTGCCGCAATCCTGTGCACGCACACAGAAGTGGCCAGTGGCTCCAAAAAGACGTTTGCGACTGCTTCGACTGCCTGGCGTGAACGGCGGGCGATGTTTTCTTCCTCTCTTATCCACTTTACAGTGGCTAGAATGTAGAAGTGTGATGAACGCGCTGGCTCCCGCGTGGCGCATGTGTTTTCTGAACGCCGCTACAGCTGGTGTGCATGCAGGCCCATTATTGTACTCCAGCTGCAGCAAACTGGATTAACGCTACTTCAAGACCTTTTCACAGAAGACTCCATGGGCACTGCATACTCCCCTTAATATACGTGAACCCCCAAGAATGCACTGCCGAGACATTTGCACTCCCGTGGTACAGTCCAGAAAGGAGGTGTTGCTCCGTTCCTGGGAAAAAGTCACCTTTTCACAGACGGCTCCCTGGGCGCCTGCATAATTCTCTCTGGGCTGCGCTAATTAAATAGCCGTGACCCCCCAAAAATGCACTTTGTAGGCTGTGACGTCAGCCTCTGTACTCCCGCGCGCAGCCCAGCTTGGCGGCGTTTTTTCTCTCCCGTGAAAGTTGACCGCTGGTGCCGGATTGTGTGCCGGCTGTATCCTCGCTTTGTGCGCTTTGTAGGGAGGCGCATATACCTTCTGTGTACAGAAGAGGTAGATTTCCTTGCGTGTGTTTAAAGTTGTTCGAAGTTGCTCGGATATGCCAGTCTTTCAGTAGATGTCATCTTCGATGATTCGTTTCGGTGGCGAGGACTACAGTTTGAGAAAAGTTTACCCTGCAGCCTGCGTCCTCGGAATGCGCTGCTGAGTTTTTCCGCTTAGGGGTTTCGTTCCCTGGCAAATTTGCGCACGTCGTGTTGGTGTTGCCGTTGCTGTCGAACTGTTTACCTTCACAGAAGGAGACGCGCTTTTCGTAGGAACCCAAAGTCGACACGTGCGGTCCGCACAGACGGATAACTTCTCCAGCGGCAATGCACAAGGAAAGCACCTGGAATCAATAAAGGAGCTGCTACGGGGTGAAAGACGAAAAAAAAAAAGACTCGAAGGAACGCGAGGGCGAAGTGCAAAGCTGTACAAATAGGGCAGGTGCGGGGGAGGGAGCGCTGAGGTGTTCTGGTAAAAGGGTAGGTTTGAAGAAAGGAAGAAGAGGGAAGCAATGCCAGGAAAGTTGCAGTGTAACTTTGGCAGCTGGTGGTCGCTGTGAAGGTGTGTAAATATTTTAGTATCACCCGAAAAGTTAAAGCATCAGAAAAATTTCGGGGGGGGGGGGGTCAGAACCCCCTCAACCCCCCCCTAGTTACGGGCCTGGGAACGTGCTTGCTCCCTCATTGGCGCTTATTTCAAATCTCTCGAAAAAGAGAGTAGGGCACTTGCTCGGGGTTTTACGGTAGTGGGGTTTGCCCAATTTCTGTGGCGCATACGCGCTGTAGGAGTTTTACAGCGGAGGTGTTACGGTCAAGGTATGCATGTGTCGTAGATAGAAAGACAGAGCAAGCGAGAAACAGATGGAAAGAAAGGCAAGAAAGACCGAAAGGCGAAAGAGCGACTACAGAGCGAGAGAGAAAGAAAAGAAGAAATGGGAAGAAATACAAAGATTGAAAGACAGCGAAATAGACAGACATAGAGAGAGAGACAGAAAGACAGACTGAAACAAAAAAAGAAAAAAAGAGCGAGCATAGCCCTGTATAGTATAGTATAGCAAGGGGTGGGAAAGAGGCAGGTGAGAGGGTAAATGCCTAGCCAAGTCAGGACGAGCTAGGCGCCCACCAGCTCTGCCGTGACCCCGCCTTGCACGACTTGGTGCAAGCTGAGCAAACTTTTTTTTTTGTCTTCCTCATCTAGTTGCATTTCAGTCACAGCTCCTCCCACTACCACTCCTTGTTTGGACCACACTCACTTGTCTATTCATACACCGCACTTGTTTCCCCTTCAAGCCTCAGTCTATATGCACCACTCTTATCAGTCGTTCAAACACTAGATAATTGCACATTCAGACCACCAGGTGCGGAATCAACTCTGCAGTGGGATATCGGAGAAAAGTCACTCCTCAGTAATCTGTTCTGGTGAAATTTATAAAAATATTTTGCCCAGAAGCAGTACACGGCAGTGGCAGATTTTCCTGGCTTTCGCACTGGACACTGCTTGCTTTTTTTCTTGCATTAAATTTGAATTAATATTTAAGAAGTTCTCTTTTTGGTATTAGGATTGAGTATTTTTAATAAGTGTATATAAAAAATACACTTGAATGAATGAGCTGTTGACTAAAGTGAAGCTCCTCTGTAGTCATGGATTTATATTTGACCATTTGTTACCTAACCTGACCTATTCCCTAGTGATCTGGTTCCCGCTAGCAAACAGCTGCATGCTGCTTTTCTGATGAGATTTACTGGGAATATGTTCCTGCATGTGAGATTTCTAAACACGTTGAAGGCTTGTCTGACGAACAAAAAGCAGTGAGTTGCATTCTTGAAGACAACGACCTGTGTGCACAGAATTGACTTGTTCCGTTTCCTATGCAAAGTGGTTGAGCCTGCGAATGATGAAAGCAGTGAAACCATTTAGGAGATACTCGCATGCTTTATGAACTTCACCCTGCATCAGCACAACAGGTAATAACAGAAGGGATACCACACTGATCTGCAGTATAAAAGATAGCGAAATATCAAAATTATGAGGTGCGGCTCTCATAGTCCCACTTGAGTATGCTCAATACTGAGGACTTTTAGCAATTTTTCGCTCCTAGTTTCAGCAACTTGTCTTGTTTGCAACTCCTTGAATGACCATTGAATTATGTAAGGGGCTGAATCACACATATAATTATTGCTGTGTGCCAATATTGTAATGGTTAGTAATCTAAAGAAAGGTTAACAAACCGCAAGGTTGTTTGAACCCAGAAGATCGTTGTTTGGGCAGTTATATGCTTCTCTTGTTAAGAAGCTACTCAAGAAACACACCAGTGCTCTCCAGGGCATTTATTAGGGTTGTTTGCGTAGTTATGCGCTTCTCATGTTGAGAGGCTACTGAAGAAACACTCCAGTGCTCTCTGGGGCATTTATTAGAAACTTACAGCAAGCATGTATGCCAGTTCATCTGGTGAATGGAAGTTGTCTCACTGCCCTTTGTTTCCCGAATGCCGAAAGAAAGAAGTTAATTCAGTCATCTTTTGTCTAGTCTCTGAAATACTGTTCTTTAAATGGGAAGGTAGCACAGACAGGCCCGGATTCTGAAATATGCCTACTTGCCTTGCCCTGTGAACAAAAGCTAGTGTAGACTTCTGGCCACATGACTATGTTCAAGTAGAGGACACTTCGGTTTTTTTAACACGAAAGTGTTTTATGCCGGGGTCTACCAAGACTTCAGTGACAGAAACACGTCGAAAAAATGCACACGATCAGATGGCAAGGAAAAAAAGTTCCATCAACGCAAGTCGAACCCTAGACCTCTCGGTCCGCGACAACAGATGCCGGGCACGCTATCCACTGTGCCACGGTCGCGCACACTGGAGGCTTTACAATCGCGCCTCTTGTATCTCACACTTTCCCCTCGCAGTTCTCTTGGTCGGCGGAGTGGTGTCGCCGTCTGGGAGCGATAAAGTGAAGTAATGCATTATGACCCTGGCCTTCCTGATTAGCTCCTGCAACGAGCCGTTGCTACGTGTGTCTCCCACTCGGCGCGTTTCCAATAGAAGTGAAATTTCGTCAACGCCTTAACACACCGCGATGTCACGACCTTAGCCCAAGCCTTGACGTTGCTCATAGCACCCATCCATATTAACAATAGCCGTGCGACGGGCGCCTGCATCGTCTGGCTGCAACACCGTGTTCCCCGCTTACGCTCGCCCCAAGAAAAATCGCTGCCGGGCTAGAGCGTAGACATGACGTGAGTTGCGTTTCCCTCTAGTCCCGTCGTGGTGTTCAATAACTCTTTAACATGCCGCGGGATGCCGCATGCCCAAGTTCTGTGTCCAGTCAGCGACACTGTTCTGGCTGTCGCACCGCGTTCTCTGGTTACGCTCTTACCGTTAACTACTGCAGCTACCACAAAGGTTTGTTTAATCATTGATCATGGACGTTAGTCCTCGGGATGGAGGTGTGCCACCAAGCGTGGGTTTAACGTGGGTGCATCCACGTTAAACCGTGCTACAACTGCCAATCACCAATAGACATTTTGCAAGCTCGCTTATATCAATGTACAGTAAACATTCAACTACTTCTGTAAAGACACGTTTTACTTTCGTGTTATACCGATTCCCATGACGGAGGGATCAACCATATTTTTTTTTTGGAATGTTAGCAAAAAATTTCGTGCTTTCACTTGCATTGTTTTTTTTCCTGAAGTGACCCATGGCTTCATCATGCAAAAGTAAATTATGTTGAGTGTCGCTTTCTTTTTCCATTTTTTTTACAGAACCTCGACGACGAAGTCTTCCGCAAGCGGCATGCAAAGCTTGAGGCTAACGAAAAGAGGCGGAAGCGGTGAGTAGACATTTGCATTGCATTTTCTATGAGTGATGTCAGTGTGGTTGTGACTACGCTAATGCTGTTGTCTGTGCCACAAAATGGCACAGATAACAAATGATTGTCTTGACTTTGTGAAAGGACCAGTGAACAAGCCTTAATTTTTTGTTTTACACCTCACAAACTGAGCTCATTCGTTTGTGCAGAAGACCATGGCAAACACACTTTGCAAATATCGCAGCAAAGACAAGCGGTAAAACAACTTTATGGAGGCTCTGTGAGAATCTGCAATGAGCAGAAGTAGTCACAAGAGGGTTTTTCTATTGCCTGCAACATCCCTCATTGCAGCACTTGTAAAATCCTTGTGGCAGCTTGTTCACATCATACACTTTATCTTCGTGACAAATTTTGGTTCTTGGCATTGTTTACTGGCTGTTTAACAAGAATGTGCCATTACAAATGAATTTTGGTAATGCAGCACGTCATTTGGTCTTCTTTTTTTTATTATTGTCCAGCTGCTCAGTGGCATGGCCATCTTGAAAGGCAATGCCACCCAAGTTTGATGCCTTGACTTGTTTTGGTTAAGCAGATGCTTACTTTCTTTGAAAATGGAGAGCTAGTGCATTAGCATCATACATAGTTAAAATACTAAACAGGAATCTGGCACGAACATTTGCTCAGCTGTTAAAAGAATTTAGCACTGACAGGAACTATGTGGATTTGCTAAATTATCTTCTTTAGATGACCTGCTGAATTTTTGTGGTAACCTCCTGGACAAACACCCGCCACAGTGGTCTAGTGGTTATGGTGCTCGACTGTTGACCCAAAGTTCATGGGATCGAACTCCGGCTGATTTCGATGGAGGCGAAATACTAGAGGCCCGTGTACTTAAATTTAGGTGCACGTTAAAGGGCACCAGGTATTCGAAATTTCTGGAGTCCTCCACTATGATGTCCCTCATAATCATGTCGTGGTTTTGGGATGTAAAACCCCGACAGTTGTTCATTATTACCTTCGCGACAAACATTTCAGGTAGCAAATTTGTGGTATGACAAGTTACTTTCATTTAGCCAGTTATTCCTGTGTGGCACCTTAGAACAGATGGACGTACGATGGTCAGTGTTCTAAGCGCTGTGTAGCTTGAGAGAGCAGCCTATCAGAGAATGTCGCAATGTCATTAAGAGAAATGTTACTTACTAGCGTTGTGTGTTTGAGCAAGGAATGTTGCTGCAGTCAGTATTTTTACGTTGCAATTTGTTTGTGAAGGCAGTGACCACATTCTTGGTGGCTTGTGTGCACGCTAGCTCACTCATTCATTTTCAGTGGGGGAGGAGGGAACTGATGCGACTCACCTGGATGTGGTTGCAGGTGGGACTTGCAGTTGCTTCGAGAACAGCAACATACCGAGAGACTGCGACGAAGAATGGAGCGAAGTGTGGAGAAGCCTCCAAGCTGCCCACCAACATTCAGCGGAGACCTTAAAGCACAGTGAGTGTGGCCTCATGGGCGCCACTGTAATTTCGTGCAGGAGAAATTCAGCCGTAAATCTGGAGCTAGCTTGTGCCCCTGTTGTTGTGTACCGGCTATTGCTAAAACATGGGAATGACCAGTGCGCAAATTTAAGCTTTTGTCCATCTGGCTTCGAGCGATCTCAGAGTTTCTCTTACTAACTACGAAGCTCACTTTTAGTTTCAGATCTGTCCTCTTACTGTTAAATGCGGTGGTGAATATAGAAAGCCAGTACATATGCTTTTTACCTTGTCGAATCTAATGTGCCTCAGTGCAGCAATGCACGCGCTATACTTACAAATGTGGTGATCGATTTGTGCTCTTAAAGTTATAAGGTGAAAGGAAGTCTTCTTAGTGCACTCGTATCGGGTGATCCATTACTTTTTTCACTCAACTCAATATTTAGGCGCTAGTTCTGATGCTGACTGTTGGGCATAGGGTCATAAGTGTAATGGACACCTCACTAAAGCCTGAAGAGGGTGCCTGGGAGGAGTAATGTTACACCATGAAAATGTCATTTTGTTTGTTCCCTGTTTTCAGCCATTGCAAGTGAACTGCTTAAGACCTGTATGACATAGGTGTTACCCACGGTTAAAAAAATGTTCCGATTACGCTAATGCTTTGAGGTAACAACTTTAATTTGTAATGTGCTGTCATTGTAAAGTTATAAGACTAAGTAAAATGCAACTAGTGTTTCAATGTGGCATTTTCAAGTTCACCGGTATTTCTAACTGCTGCTCAATTCGGCATTAAGGGGGGACATGGCACTTGAAAAAATGTTTTTGATTTCTTGATCGATTTTGATGTAAGTGCCTGAGTTTATGTATATGTAGTGTGCTAATTTGAAATATGCAATTATTTTTCTAGTATCATGTGTAGTTTTTAAAATACAAAATATTTTATGTGCCTTTTGGGGAGCAAGATTATTTCTAAGCTGACTGCGTTACAAAGTAAATCAGCATATCACAATAATCTTCAATCAGAACTGTGTGCACTGCAACAACAATGAATGTTCTAAGCCAATTAGAACGAAAGTTATGGTATGTTGCAACATTCACGAGTGAAATTCCTAGCGTGAAATTGACTCACTGGCGAGTGTTCAACATACCATAACTTTTGTTCAAATGGGCTTAGAACATTCATTGTTGTTGCACTGCACACAGTTCCGATCGCAGATTATCGTGATATGCTGATTTACCTTGTAACGCAGTCAGCTTAGAAATAATCTTGCTCCCCAAGAGGCACATGAAATATTTTGTATTTTAAAAACTACACAATATACTAGAAAAATAATTGCATACTTGAAATCGGCACACAAATATACATAAAATTGCGAAGTTTCATCAAAATCGGTCAACAAACATTTTTAACAGCAGTGTCCCCCTTTAAAGGGAAGCTGAAGCACTTAAACAAAAACAAAAAAACTTTGGAGTGTGTAATCATAGTTTGATCCCTGCTGAATTCGAAAACCAATGTAAGAGTTCACTGAAGTGAACGCAAATAGCATTTCTTGGCAAAGGACAGCGGCTGCAGCCGCAGGGCTTCTTGAGATGCTGAGCAAACGCGGTGACATCATCTTCGGTGGGCCATGTCATCGGCAACATCAGCACTGTTAAAGCATGGCCTTCGCGATCAGTTCCACTAATGTGCACAGCCAAAACTAGTCACGGAGGCCACGGTTGAAGATACGACCGTGCTGCGTGGCTCCGCCAAAGCTACAGACGATGACGTAGTTCTGGTTAGTTCGTTACCGCACCTACACTTTCGGCGCTTTCACGTGGGCGGAGCAAGACTAACTTTTCTTTCGCGTATTTTAAAGCTCCTGCTGCCATAAAAGCGGAAAAAATTATGCCATCATCGACAATAATGTTGGCCCTTGTTAACAACAGTTTTACCGAATTCTGAAACCACTTCAGCTTCCCTTTAAAGCCTACTTTAGGAACTATGGCTGAACCTCCATATAACAAAGTAAACCTAAAATGTGGTTGATCATTGTAGTTGGTCAACCAAAAATGCGGGAGCCGACACAGTAGTTGTAAGAGAAGGCTTCAATGAGTAAATGACCACATAATACGTAAATCAAATTTTCCATTTCCTATGTACACAAATCCATAAATGTGGCAGCTGCAGCACTTTGTAAAGAGGTAATGGTTCAGCCTAATAGCCTAGGCGTAGCAGCTGTGACCAAAGCTCTTCAACGAAGTGCATGGTGGTTGGCAACAAGTCGCGGAAATCTTTTTATTGATACATTTGGATGTGTATGCCTGATCTGATGGCCGCAGTAGTGTGGTTTTCTGAGCACATACAGCTACCTCCAGGGCCTGAAAAATCTTCTGTCAACTATATTTGTGGAGATAAACTTTGGAATGTGACTTATTAGATGCGTACACCATGTGTTTTGGCCAGTGGCTGGGCTTTGCTTCAGCAGAAAAGCTGAGGTGCTTGTCTTGTGCTGGGGACACGTATTAGCAGCAGTGCAAGGCACGCATCTATTGTATAGCATACATCTTGTTTCATTACGGTAGGCTTCCAGTGCACCTTGGTAGTGTTCACATGTAAGAGGTCATTTGATTGGTCATTATGCTTTCATTTCTTTCAGCATACACTTGATTGCATGTTTTTGTTCACGAATATAAGCATGTGTTTGTGTAACAAGTATTGAACGTAATCAACCTGTCTTTGTGTTGGATGCCACTTCAACGAGGCTTGTCTTTATTATAAAAATCCTTTTCCAGGACTGCAGCACATTGCATTCCCGTGCAAGTATTTTTGAACTGGTGGCTCGGCCACCTTTTCTCTCTTCACATTTCATTTTATGCAAGTGATATTCAGCTTTTGTTAGTTGCTCTCAAGGGAACTAATTGCTCAATAATTACTGCTTAATTTGGGCATCCACAGAACATTCAAAAGCTGCAGTGCAGTGTAATAGAAAACTTAGAAGGTACTGTGAGAACTTGTACTTTATTACGGAACACTTACCAATTCTAGAGCAGCTCCTCTGACAAGATATTTCAGCTGAAGAAATTAGTAACCATGCAACTGTTTCAGTTTCATCAGCCGTTTGTTAATTTCCCTGCTTCTGCATAGAGTTCTCGATCAGTCAATTGAATTGTTGTGGGCCTTCTAGACGCGCGCATGCATGAAGCCATCGCCAGTGTTTTACCACCGCAGCGGCTAAGAACTAAAAATAGGTTTGCTGCATTGTAGTTTTATGCTGTGGCTTGTATGTTGCCTCAGTGTTACCTTACCTCGGGTTTCAATTGCACATCTTTGCTCAGCATAAACTCAGCTCATCAAATTATCGACATCACTGAACTTCGAGTGTATCTTGTCTGTCTTTACAGCACGACTTTCAAAGTGGTGTCGAATGTTTGTAAAGTGGAGTTCTCCAATGTCCTTTCCACTGTGCGATGGCCTGTAGCTCCAAGGTGGTGATCGTTGCAGCTTTTGCTGTTGGCATCACATGAATTTTGGATTACGAAAGTCTCCATCACTATTGTTATACCGGAGCACTTGTGAGGTGCAATGCAGCTCTGCTTCATGAGAAATAAATTGTTCCATGAAGACTCAAGCAGTAGAGAAACTGTCTGCAGGCTCTGGTTTTAAGTCTTGCCGCTTTATGTTTTTATTTCTGCATCATTCTTTTCTGACACTTCTTTTTAGTCATTTCCTAGCAGTCTTTTACAACAGCATCGTATTAACCCAATATTAATTAGGCTGCTAATAGTGGTTAATGTTGCTCTGGAAAAGTGCACTTATGATTTGATGGCTAATGTATGCAGTATAGCAGCCATACTTTAGTTGTGGACCGGTTAATTTTTGCAGCCAGTACTGTGCTGAAAGCATGGACATTGAGCAGTTGACATTGTTTATTCCACACACAGTAGGCAGAGCCTTGACAGAGTCCCTGGATAATATGGGCAGTGAGGGAGTTGCGCAAAAAATGAACTTGAAAGCACACAGACTGGTTGCCTCAATAATGCATCGGCCACAACAAGCGATAGGAATGCATAAAATGAGAACAATCGTAGTGCAGTTGTACACGGTCTGTAGTAAGGCAATAAAAATGACTACTGTGAAAACCTGTCAGTTTTACATGGGCACAATTGTAAAAATACATTCTGTGACTGCTGTAAATGTGTCTAGATGTAACATGAAATAGGACCACCTCAGCCTTTCACCCTTACAGATGCTAAGCATTTTGAACAAGCGTTACAGTTATGAGTAAGCAGAAATTTTCCCAAAGCAGCGAGTGTGTTACCACCAGCTTTTGTAGAAAAGCTGGTAAAAAGGTATATTGCATCGTACAATGTCACTTAGAGTACAACTCGGTAATTACACTGGTAAAGTAAATGCATTATTTTTATGGCTGTTTAAGCATTGCGAGGACGTGCAAGCAAGAGCAGCTGCTCAGAATTCTCGCTACTCTCCCATGAAGTACATGTGTTCAATGCAGCCTTGATAAACATAAATCCCAACTCTTCAGTGCAGCAAGCTACCTGTGACTGAAGAATACTGCAAAACACTCCATATTGGATCAATATCAAAGTGTCCTTGTACTATTTTTGAGATGAGGTTTGTGGTTGGGCAAGTGTTGCTTCTAAGTAAACCTGATTTTTTCTCCTTATGGCAGATAGATGGGTGGTTTGCTTGTATGCCAGTGTCTTAGCAGTATTTAATGAAGGCTCGCTTTAATGGAACCAGTTGCTGGCACTCAAAATTTCTGCTGCTCCACTTGAGGGAAGGAGAACCTGCTGTAGAAGTGTCATCTGTGCAGGTGGCACTTCCACAAGCAATTTCTTCTGGCAAGGGATTTACATACAGTGCAGAATAGGCCCCTGTAAGAGCATTCCCATTACAGATGGCACATTATGTAGCCTCGAAACGTTTAACACTGTCTCTTCAAGCGGCCACCCTTTTTCTACACGTGGGAATGCTGCAAAAGACTGTTCAATTCAATGCTTTAGTTATCTTTCATTTTACAATGAAAGATTGTTGCACAGTGTTGTACAATGCAGAGTACATCACAGTGCACATTGTTAATCAGTTAGGGAACCATAGGTGCATTGAAACAAAGTAATTGGCCCTGATTCCTTTCTTGATGCCTGTTGTAGTGGTGAATCAGTGATCTTAACGCTTGTTACTGAGGTCATGGCTTCTATTCTAGCCAATAATGGCTACTTTGTAGTGATGTTGCAGAAGGCATAAACCCAAAAGCATTCGTGTACTGAGTATTCAGCTCATAGCAAGGAAGCTTAGGTGAAAATTACTTTCGTTTCTGTCTTATAGCCTTAAGCTAGATACACGAGTCAATAATATAGGTGATCAAACCACAGTAATCATTGGACATGGAAAGGGATCCTCCTGTTGAAGCCGTTGGGTAGTTTGATAGGTCAACAGGTTTTGTGCCTTCACGAACTATGGAAATCTGTAGCGAGTCATCACGTGGAGTGTTCTTTTGAACTGTGTGGCCACAGACTGGTCGGCGGTGTGTGGCTGAATGTTGACCTTCTCATGCCTGCAGTCCACTTCGTCGAGGTTGTCGAAGACCTACCGGTTCTTGCCTTTGGACAACCCATACCCGAGCTGCAGCCTGCGTGAGTGCTTTGTTATTAATCTGTGGCAGGGCATGGGTGGCCATTCTGAGGTGAACAACTGTGTTGCAGACGTGCGAGCAGGGTATTGGTGAGGTGGCACCGTTGTAGTCCTGGCGTGTAAACAAACTTAGGGATGCACATTGTGGCTTTGTGGGCTTCTTTTCATCATGTTGGTCCATGCCCTTGACCCTAAGGCAACAGAAAGCAAGCCTCGGCCATCTGTAGGCTCATTTTGTAATTCTGCATGTTTCTTTCATCTCCAGCTACCCATGTTGGGGCAATGCTCTATTTTAGCAAGACGTTCACTTTACTCTTGGGCAGTATAATGCATGCTCAACAAGCAGCTTTACTTCATTGCACTTTTGGGATTTTAGTGATTGACATAATTTTTAGAGCACCATATTAGCTGCTTGAAAACAAGACCTGACAGAGCTCAGTGGGAACGGCTTGGTGTCATCGTGATACTCCCTTGTTGGTTTTCTCGTGCACCAGTGACAGTTTGCAGAGTGTCAAGATTTTGGCTGGAGGCTCCATGATGTCATCAGTTGTTGCTCTAAGGGCAGCATCACAGTGGTTTTCCTAAAGCAGTCTGGATGAGCTTGTCTTGTTGATAATCTTGGTCAGCACAGTCTTGCACAGGGACGACCGAAATGAAAGAACACTGCTAAAAACTTAATTTTGTCTAAGGATGCTGCAGGTTAATGCCATCTTTTGGCTTATGTTAAAGCTCGATGGAAAAGAATGTGCTTCACCCCTGTGAACTGAGAGCCATTCACCCGAACCAACAAATGTGGCCATCTACGAATGTGTGTGAAACACTGTGGGAGAAGACTGTTTATTCCGTATGGCTGTATCTCAGACGAGTCATCAATTTTACTCCAAGTGGCTAACTGCTATTACTATACTTGATACTCATTGATGATCATTTCGGTGCAGCACACTGGCATGAGGGCAGTGTGGATTCGTGCATAAATTTACACATTTGGTGCCTGTGTGCAACTCTATACGTGAACCGTACATGTGCTGCTGCGCACTTCTGAAATTTTTTCCATATGTGAGAGGCTTGTTTGGAATTCTTAGCATGTGCAGATGGGATTCCAAAGCACGAACTGTGCCTTGTGTGTACGTCTAAGAGGACTAGTTGCATACAATTGCATAGCAGGGTGAAGATGCAGAGTGCTGAGTAAAGGAAGGCTCTTAAGGAGCGCCGACCAATCACACTGCTTTTCTTTTGGCGACAAGATGGAAGAGAGTTTCCACTAAGTGTGTAGTGGTCTTCGATGGCAAGATTACTTATGCAGAACATTCGCTAAGGGGCTTTCGTGGCAAAATGTGCAGCCTGGTGTGGGAGGTTGTCTGGTATGTTCACGTGCCGGTTGTAAAGATGTCTTGGCACGTATTTACAGCATCTAAAGAATGAGTTTTTCATTCTCATAGAATCGCTCAGCAACCTTAATTGCACATTGATGCATGGGAAGGCCACTGATGCTGTTATAGTCGTAAAGCAGGGCCTCAACCACTTGGTATGGCTTTCAATAACGTGAAAGTTAGTGTGCCTGGTTCTTCCCATGTTTTCTACCTGCCGGTGTATCCTGCTGGCATTGACAGTACATTGTTGAGCTAAAGCTCACATGTTAGACTCCAGTCGTGGCAACCGTAAAATTTTGACGATGGCCACGTAAAGTCTAGTCGTGACTTTGAGTGTGCAACTAAAAAGAATTCAAGGATGTATAGCAGCCAAAGAATGAACACGTGTTAGCACAGATATCATTCATCATCCAAACCGTGGAATGAAAAGTCACTGTCAAAAAAAGAAGTCGCCAACCTCTTGTGTTCGATGTGGTTGGCAATGTAGTGGAAGTGGGGGACTGCCAAAGCCAGTTACTGATGACACTTTTGGTGTTCTGATCCATCGAGGGCGATCAATATCGCACACCGCTTGAATGAGTAGGTAACAGCTTCCTCTCTCACGGCTGTCCAAGCCTGGGAAACGAAGTCGACATCTTGTTGCGATGCCTCCTTAAGATTCCCCCAAGACATTGCTGGACCAGCTCGAATGGAGGTTGCCCAGGTCTCGCAAAGGATGTTCTTACGGAAAGGGATGATGCTATTGCCAGGGGTGGGTTATCTCGGTGATTGTGGAAAACTAGGTAATCATGCCAAAAACAAGGGTGGGTGATCTTAAGGGGGTGGGGAATCTCTCGATATTTTACGGTACTCAGATTTAGGTTTGCGCTAAAATGTCTTTGGCGGTTCCATTGGATCCAGAATCACCCACTGTGATGTATCATGGCTTTAAAATGTAAAGCTTAGCAACCTACATTTAACTTGCTATGTTATTCCTATTATTTTTTCTTGACTGCTGCTCAGTTGGCTTTTGTTCTTGCTTTAATTGGGTGTCTTGATGGTGAATTATTAAAAATATGACTGCTGAATCTGTTTAATTAGCTAGCTTTGCAGTGCGATGCAAGTAGTGTGCAGAGGATCATGTATATACTCTGTACAACTTGCTGTAAAATGACCTGCTAATAACTGACACCAGCTGGAACTCTGTGCCTGACCTCTCGTATCTCTCGTGTGTTGGATTGCACAATTCATGTTCTGAGTTGTCCTTTCTGTTGACCACTGTTTTCTCCTCCTGCAGAGAGTTCACGTTGCCATGGGTGAAGCACCCGTTGCAGTCATCGGGAGAGCGGATGGCTTCAAAAAAGCAGCGAAAAAATATGCAGTCCAAGGGACCCTGGCGATAGCTGAAAGGAGAGAGACAACAATGTGAGTTCTGTCTCAACACGTTTCAAAAACAGAAATATGAGCATGGTGCTCGAAGTCATTGGTTCTCATACTGGCTTCCACAAAGCTCATTCCTGGCTTCTGTGTGCAGTAAGAAAAAATGAGGCTCCATACTATTTTGGACACTCAAGAGAAAAATGATTTTTTTTTTATGTTAGTGAGTCACTGTCGCAGTTCCAAAAATCGCCACTTTCCACGAGAAGACGCTATGCACAAAAAGAAAATGCAGGCGGTGACACCACCTTGACATTACCACGCTAAACACCATCATGTCAAAGATTTTGGCGGCGTCTGCTAGGCCCTACGTAGTTCCTAATCAGTAAAAACTAAGTACATGGTCCTCTCATAGACCTAACGTATCACGTTTGAAGAAATTTCATTGAGCCAATGTCGCCTGAATACGAGAAATATGCTTTGAAATCTGTGACATCAGATTTCGGCATGAAATTTAAAAATGAAACTTCAACCTTCATTTTCTCCTCTATTAATAAACCTCTGACGGTTAAACTAATGACACTAGAGTCCTCGAAGTACGATTCATCAGTCTAAACCAATTCATTGTTTCACTTTAGTATCCCATTAACGCACGAGTTATTGATATAGACAATAAAATTGGCATGGCATTTTGGATTCAATGAAGCCATCGTGGGCTGCACCTGCATGTCAGTAGTCTAACCAGCACATGACCCACTCGGCAGTGGCTTTGACACGCTTTGTCATAATGCACACCCCAACAATTTGTGCGATTTGCAGGCTAGCAGTAATCACATGTGCTGAGAGCTTTTAGTTTAATTATGCTTTCCGAGTGCAGCTTATGAAACTCTCATTGCAACTGATTGGGAAATTGTGCAATAAGCTCGGAGCCACTTGTCTGCACGCCCTGTCAGTGACAGCGTGAGCTGAGTGGGAGACACACAGCATGCAACTTAGCCAGGGATGATCGGCCCCACATGAGAGTACCAAATTTCAAGAGAAGGGTGTCACTTTTCGCTCGGTAGCAGATGGCGGTACAGATGTGCTCACCTTTATTGGGGAAAGCAGTTGTGTGTCCGTACGCTTTGTCAGCTCTTGTGTGTTCCAGTAAATAGTATTGAACCACTTAATACCAACTGCCACTCGAGCATTGCTGTTGTTCTTCATGCAGCCCGAGTCGGTGTGAATGCGGCATTACACGTGGCAGAAAGCTGCTAAGCTTTCTGTCGATGAACCGCAATCTAGAGATTGTGGTTCGTTGACACTTTGTTTACGTTGTTGCTTTAATGAATCGTGACATTAAACTTTTCTAACGTCGTATTTCTCCGGATGAAGTGACGTAGCTCCTGGCGCGCTCAGCCTTGCGCGACTGATGCATAGCTATAGGAGCCATTAGGGGGAAGGGAGATTTCGAAGACGTCTGGGAGAATTTCTGCTCCACCCCTGTGCACTCTTCTGTAGCGGCAGATTCATTGCCAAAGGGGTTTAATTCACTCGTAAGCAAGTAGCGGTTGTCGCTTCACAAAGCAAAAAGACTTAAATTGTCACCGGAGGGGTTGTTTGCACTTCGCAATAAAACTGCGCGAAAAACTGATTTGGTCGCTAATTTGTACACGTGTCTAAGGGCTAGTCCGTATATAACAAACTACTCTTATAACGGCCACTTTCACTGCACTTACAAATTCGTTATAAGCAGGTTTGACTGTAGTGGCTTAAACTGGATATTTTTATCGAGCACATGGAAAACATTCAGGCATTATTTCTGGCTCAAGACACTTTGGTAATTGCATGTCAGTTTTCATACACAGCACATTACGTTGCTTCTATAATGAAAATGTGCAATGAACATTGAAACAGGCACGAGAGGCATGCATGCTTTTTCATGATGTAATGTGCTTACCAACAGTATGGATTCTGCTTTAGGCACAGTGTGCCATAAATGGTGTTTTCACTCAAACGCAGTCAAACAAGAATTTGTTTTGCTTTTCAAAAAAAAAAAAATGTTACTAGCCGATTGCACTGTGGAATGACCTTCAATGTGCATCATAGTGGGCTGAATTCAGGACTAAAGTTGGTGTCCACAGTGTGTTGCTCATTTGATGACTGACGTTGTTTTAACATGATCGTGTTAAGGAGCCTGTCTTGCAGAAAATCAGTCAGTAGCATTGTCCGGCAGAGAAAAATCCCGCTTGATGTAAAGAATGAGTCTGTCCAGCCATAATTGAACCCAGGCATTGTGCACGGTAGTAAGGCGTCCTACCCCAGAGCCATGCCATTGCTTGCAACTGCTTGTGGAAAAGACTCCATGCAGGCATCATGTTTGACGAGGAGTTACTTTAACAGACGTAATGTTGCATGGCAGAAGCACAGAACCACACCAGGCATCACACCATGTCAATTGTGCAACGAGTGGCTTAAAGCTGCCCACCTAATAGCTGGGACCACAAAGGGCCCAGCTATAATTCATTATGGTCAACCACGGCATCAGCAAAGTGTGCAACCGCGTAGGTGTGTGTATTTGCTTACAGGTGTGTGGAGGGCACTTGGCTACTTCACAGAACGGGGAATTATGGTGTAGTGTGCGCTTCGCAACTAACTGTACTTGCAGTGGTGCCCTAGGAGAGGTTACAACGGCCAGCGTCATGCACACAGACGTTCCTTCCTTCATGCCATACTTGTGACCGTATACACTCTATTAAGGGCTCCCTTTTTTTTCTGTGATTTTGATGGGGTGCAGCCCTTCCACGGAACTGGGAAATTCTGTTTTCAATTTTCCATCCACGTATGGAAAACCCTATTTAATCCTGACATATATACCTAACGATGGGATATCTGGCCTCTAGCTGCGGACATCATCGCTAGATGTCTTCATCGGTATCGCTGCTTGGGCTCGGCTCATCGCCGCTGCTCGGTTCATCCGCACGTTCATATATCCAATCGTCTACAGTGCCATCCATGGCATTGGAAATCCCAATGGCTCCTGCGAAATCAGGTGCCTCCCGCGAAGTGCACTGTACGCGAGACACGACGACGCTGCTGTTTGCTGGCAATATTTTCTTTTTTTCAAAATTTGAACTGCGAAGTTGGGGAGAGCGACCCTTACGCGAGCGCGGCCCTTAGTCGAGTGTATACGGTATCTACTGAGGCTCAAAGCATGTCAGGCGAATAAGAAAGTGATGTTCACAGGGCCTGATAGTTCTATCATGTTCTGTGCTGAAAGGTGAAGGTCAGGCCTCCTCCAAGTTTTAACACGAAAGTGTTTAATGCCGGGGTCCACAAAGACTTCCGTGACGTATTTCCGTCACGGAAATGACGTCAAAAAAATTTACACGATCAGATGGCAAGGAAAAAATGTTCCGTCAATGGGCTCCCTGCCCCCCCCCCCCTGGCTACGGGCCTGACGCCCACATCTCTACGTCTCTGTGATGCTCTCGCGTTCCTGCACGACGATGCGCGGCGCACTTGAGTTGTCACCTAGTCAAACATGCAGTATACGCTCGCTGTCAGTGCACCGGCGCTTCTCTGTGCCCGCGCTGCTCAAGAACAGCGAGCTACTTTCGTTTCTAGAAAGCGACGCGCACTTTGAAGCGGTCTCGCACGACGCGGCCGCGGTGGCGGCGAACTTGCGAACGGCAGCATGGCGCGCTCGTACCGCCGTCAATCCGCACAGTGTATGGTGGGTACGGTGTACGCCACATGCGCGGCCGAGCAGATATCTACAGAAGACTGTGATAAGGCTGTCGGCTATAAGTCGTAATGGCATGTTTATCGACTGCCACCACCTCGCCTTCACTCTTTTCTGATGCTTATCCGCGAAGGCATCGCCACAATCGCGCGGGGTCGTAATCACCGATCGACCGGTCTCTGCCGTTACCGAAAAGACGGACGACCTTTTGTGGCACACTGTGGTGTCAACGAGTTTAAGGACGCAGTGAAGCTTTATGCGATGGAAAGTTATCGTGGTTATCACTTACTGCATTTATGCCTTCTTGCGTTCCAAGGCATTGTTTGGTTCATCGTAGGCGGGCGTAGCTACAGAGAACGGCGTCAGGAAAGGTTACCGTGCGAAAGCTTACCGCAAGGCTTCATGCTGCCGCCTATTTTTTTTTCCTCACTTCTATTCTGCCACTGAAAAAACGCCTGGAAAGTGAGCGACCTCGCTCGCAGCGTCCGAAATCTGCTTGTGGTGCTCGCCGATATGAGTCGCAAGTGAAATGGAGTGGGGCGCGCACTCGCGCGCCCCACTCATGCTTTAGAAGGCCTCTTTTTAACTTTTTTTTGCTTCGTATGCGCCATATTTTTACCGCAACCGTGTCTGAAGTGTTCGTTATAAAAGTAGGAGGCTTTGAAAAATGTTCACTATATGTGGATGCAGCTTCAATGGTTGGCATAGAAAAATCGTAAGTGCACCCAAATATGGTCGTTATACGTGGGATCGTTATACGTGAGATCGTTGTAAGTGGGTTCGACTACCATTACCACTGACTGCAATGCAGTCTTCTTTGTTTGTCTGAAGCTTTGCACCATATTGGCATATATTGCAGTAAAGGGCTATACCAGTGTTTCTCAGCCATGAATTTTCGGAGACCCTTGCAGACCGGTGGAATAGATGAGGGAGCCCTTGCTGTGAGAAAGGTGGGGGGTGACAACACAGCATGCAGCGTGAAGTACGTGGCTTTTATTTAAATGGGTCTCTGAGGACCCCCCTGGGTTCCGTGGAACCCCATTTGAGAACTACTGGGCTATACAGTCAAACTGGCATATATTGAACTTGCAAAAATACTGGAATTAGTTTGATATATTGTATAATTAGATATGAAACTGGTAAAGAATGTACTGTATTTTGGTGCTAACTTCAGTGCACAAGTTGGCGTTGCGGCAGTATGCACGGAATTTTTGTTTGCTTTTTTTTTTCTAGGGTTTGTATATGGGGTGTGCATTACACACAGGGCAGGTTATATGTGAAAAAATACGTTGTCGATGTAAACGGCACCTCAACCTCTTCATACTCAGCGGTGCGTACTCGTTGGTCATTAGAAGGCCCTAGTCCACCTTGGCCCTAATGTCAGCCTTGTTCTTCAATATACCGTACTCTGCATGCTTCTTGGGTTGCTGTATGCAGCAGTGACATTAAGACTCCTTTTTTTTCCCACATTTGAGTGTGTTGGATCATTTGTGCATACCTGCCAAGTCTCCCGGATTACCCGGGAAGCTCCCAGATTTTGAACGTTTCTCCCGGTTGTACAGATCATGAGAAAATCTCCCGGAAATCCAGTTCTGCCCCGCGCGTCCAGTGCTTTGTCTGGCCACATGAGCAGAGTTGTCTGGCCACGTAGTAGAAAGGATTCTTCTTCTTTCTTTTAACGATGGTAGAAAGGTTCAACTCAGTTTCATTGCGCATGAAGTAGCTGTGCACTTGGCGCCGCAGTGCTGCCAGCGCAAACGTGTCATAGCGCTGCAGCTGCGTCTTGCCGGTGATGCGCTTCTCAGTTTGGCCCGAGGAATTCAACTTCTTGCGCTTCAGGGAGGCAAGTGGGGCCCGCAGAGCTTCAGCCTTGATATGCTGAACTGTTCGCTCGCTCACTCTGGTGAGCTCGGCGACAGTCCGGCACACTGATGCCGGACTATCGCCGGCATCGATGATGCGTTTGTGTACACACAAATCTATCCCACAAGTTATCTCGCCTTCAAAATTATGTGTCACGGCTGCTTTAAGTGGAGAGCCCAGCACTTAAAACGGTAAACGTTACCGATGTCTGTCGAGATAGCGCGTTCGCCAGCGCTCGCGACCGTCCCCGTCTCAACGGCGCCCCTTATGGTCCCTTGCCCGACGAAATAACTGTTAAGCAAGCGACGACAGGCCTCGCATGCGGAGCGATGTTATCGCATGTGCCCTTGGTGCGACGGTGACGGCCGGGTCGTTTCATCTCTGCTTCAACCGCGTTCGTCCCTAGCGCTAGCAAGCTTTTACTCGCACGTGAAACAGACGATGCGTAAGTGATGTTATCAGTTTGGACTCTACAGATCAGCGGTGACTGCAAAATCCCATTGACAGTGTCTCCATATAATTGCTATCGCAGTACCCCCCCCCCCGTTGAGTAGGTCTCCCGGATTCCGTTTCTCCAAACTTGGCAGGTATGTTTGTGCAGAACAGGAGGTTCTTCCATTTTGTGGCAGTTCTTGCATTAACCAATTCAGTGTGTTGGATCATATGTGGAGAACAGCAGTTTCCTCCATTTCGTGGCAGTTCTCGCATTAACCAAGGGAGTGTGTTGGATCATTTGTGGAGAACAGCAGGTTCCTCCATTTCGTGGCAGTTCTCACATTAAGTTAACCAAGGGAGTGGAGGATCCTGGAGAAGCGAACCACAACTGCGCACGATCGGCCTACTTTGTGCTATGACGAGGAATCATGGTAGAAACTACGCAATGGCAGGCAGTAGTTTCTACTCGCTCCACGCAGCGCCCTCCTAATCGCACTGCTCTCTCTCCTAAATGCATGCGGGAAAGCCCCCTTCCCAAGAAAAAGCAACCTTCTTGGGGCATTTTGCGCTGCCTTATGTCTCCTGGCTATCTTTGTTCGATGTAGTCAGATTTTCCTATGCATTGTAGTTAAAGCATTGTTGTGTTCGAAAATAGTTCAATGTGCTATAGGATAATTCGATATGCCCAAGATTGATACAGTAGCTAGGTTTGACTGTAAAGCTTCATTACACAAGGTTTGATTGTTCTTATTGTGGAAGAGGGTGGGCATGCTAACACCAACACCGGAGAGGAGAGCGAGATAACACAAACGCTGGCCCATTTCATTGTCTTGTTCTCCTGTGTTTGTGTTTGCATGCCCACTTTTTTTATAATGAATACTTACCAACAAGGTCAGCTTCTGCGATTCTGATGTAAGTTTAACTATTAAAAAAAATTGTAAGTAGGTTGCTAAGAATGTGCCATTGGCACGCACACCTATCTGGCGCAGGCTCCTGAACTTTCGCCACAAGGACACCGGCGTGGGCCCTGCTCAGGACTGAGCCCCTGGGCACTGAGTGCCAGCTCCGACCAGCCGACAGAAGACCTGTCGCCGAGGCGCCCAGACAGTCTCCGGTCTCGCTGCAGGACACGGTCGCCAAAACCAACACAGAAACTCTCAGCCCCGGGCCCAGCGCGCCACGAACATCACCGACGCGCGCACGCGTTTCCCGCCGCCCGTGAGGGAAAAAAGTGGAGAGAGTGTGAACATGGTGGCGACGCCACACTAAATAAAAACAATCCACATGCGTGGCTTGATGCATGCTAACGCCGCTTCATAGAACAAAGAAACGAAGGAAGTGTCGGTGGAGGTGTTAAGGTGCCAGAAAAACCCTTCAGTTCTGGCATCTTTGGTTGAGTGTGGATGAGCTGTTGATGGCATGTGGTGCTCGTTGCAGCCGAGCTGTTGGAAGACTCTTCCAGCACCTCGGTTGCGGCAAGCGTGAGAGGTCAGCCAAGATGCTGGAACACGCTTGTTCCATGATCTTTGCTCCTCGGAAGTATCTCTTGTAGAACTGAGTGGTTTGCCCGAACCAGAATGTTGGAAAGCTGTCGCTTCCTACATCTTGGTTCATGCAACTATGTTGCGAGTGTTGCAATTGCTGCTGCTGCCTGCTTTGATAACCGATGCAAGGACAGATCATTATGAGGGCTCAGTGACGTCAGCAGGTGAGGTTCCAAGTCCTTAACTGCTGGCGAATGTGATAGAACTTTTGTGCATGCAGTCCTGCAGTGCAGGACAATGCACCTTGTATGTAGTGACTGTAATCAGTGTCATGCGCTGTGTTTGAAAGTGCAGAACTGCTTGTGGCCCCTTGGTATGCCAATAAATGCAAATGCTTGCAATTGCACTTATTGTGCAAACCTAGCGGTCGCGCGTTTCTTGCAAGACTTGCAGACAACTCGCAGATCCAAGTTCGGTTGAGAGATTGGACCGTGCCCGGTTTCGAGTGCTAGGTCGGGCGCTTTTCTCAAATGTCGAGGTAGGTGCCTTGGGAACCCCCTTATCGATTCATTGTTTTGAGATTGGTCGCTGCCCCGTTTTGTGGGGTTGCACTCTGCAGAGCTGTGCACTCTTCTGGCTTCAATTTTGGTTCCACAATGACAATCGTCCACTTTCTGTGCCTTTCCTTCGTTCAACGCTGCACACCCGTTACTTCCCCTCTAGGAGCATCATCCACGTATATGCTTACTTGAGTGTTTCTAGCGGCAAAGCAGAAGGTGTTGAATGAAGGAAACTCTCACACGAGAGGGGACGACTGTTGGTGTGGGACGAATTTCAAACCTGCGGAGGTGTACAAACTTTTGAGTGTAAAAACAAGTCAATGCACAAGGTGGGAGAGATGTACACCATGCATTTGACACACGCCTTCCAGGCGTGTGTCAAATGCTTGGCTACGCTGTTTGCATAAGCTGCAATTGGGGACGCCCAAGACGGGCCACTAAAAGCAGAATGCGATGACAGGCTAGTTGGTATGAATAAGAAACTTTGGGACAAACATCCTTGTGCTGTCCTTTCTGTGCCAGTTGTGAAGCCTTAAAAGCATTTGGTTTGACATTGGTTAAAGTTTGCTTCGGGTGCAAGTGTAGGTAATGAGATAGGTGCAAATAATCCTGGTCACTCTGGCCTTTCAGGTGCAGCACCATAGCAGCATTTTGCCACATCGGCCTTGCAGCATTGTTCCCAAACAAGGGAGAAGGAACGAAGGAAGGAAAATAACTTTATTGGGTCCTGCAGAACGCGACTGGGTCGCGCACCCGGCTCAGGGGGAGTAAGAAATCGATCGGCCTCAGTTAAACCATTCACCCTCATTAAACTCTTTCAATTTGAGAGTCCAAGCACATCGAAACTAAGTTCAGATGTGCACATTGCATTTAATTTTTGTCTGATGTGAACTCTGAATGGCAATAGAATGCACAAAGTTGCATAAATGAGACACTGACAGAAGGAATACAAGATTAAATGCACGAAGCGCACGTGCGCTTTGTGTGTCTAATCGTGTTTCCGTTCTGTGTGCGTCTCAAACACGCAACTTTGTCCATTCCAATGGCAAACCGGCAAGCCCAAATTGCAATCTAAATGCCAAATTTTCTGCAAATGAAGTCCTGCCCAGAGAATACTGGCATGTTTCAGTTGTCTGGATGGAAAATAGGGGTGAATGAGAAGTGTTAAAGAAAATGCATGCAACCGCTCAGTAATCGTAAGAACTTGAAATTTACTTGATGGTGTGGTTTATTTAGAGCTGTTGAAGCACCAGAGGTGCAGTGTGATGGGCAGGATTTGCGTTTCATTGCAGGCCCCTTGAGTCAAACGTGGCAGGCAAACGAAGTGGTACAAAAGCCCACATGACCTGCGTTACCAATGACGCCATGCAGACATCACCGCGTGCCATCACGATGTCGCAGATCTCCAAAACTTGACTTGATCACATGATATATCGCCATGTGGTGTCTTGACATCATCGCTTTGTCAAACGTGGGCCAATCGTGGAGGTAGTGCAATGCCAAGTGAAGTGCAGCAAGCTTATTCAGGCAAATAGGCTTCAGAATGCCAGGTTAACTTAATGCGCCTCTCACACTGAGGCTCGTTATGGCCTGCAAGAAGTCTGGCACCCCTCATTGCACTGTTAAGTGTACAACACGCTGCAGGACATATTTTCGATGGTACTGGTACAAAACTTTCAGATGGGTGCACACAGATTAGGTGTCCCATATGAAAGGGCACTGCTTTCAGTGTACAGTAGGGCAGTGTGGGTGCTTGGTTGCCACATAAAATTAGTGAATGTCATCCAACACTTTTGTGACCGCAGAAAAATCTGTTGTTTTTGGGTAGTCCAGGAAATATTTTTTTCCTGCCACAAAAATCGATTGATGCTAAAATACAGGGTATCAAATGGTAGAGGAAGAATTGTTCTTTCTAACGGTATTAACTTCAGATATTTATTCTGAATATTATCAAACATTATCAAAACAGAGAAATGCATAAAAAAAGTTCATAGAAACAGCAATGTTGCTCTGCACATGGTAAACATAAAAAAAATCGAAATATACATTTTGAATGTAAAGCCCTTATAGAATAGTGCAAATATAAGCTCTGCGAGTACAAAGCTTATTTAAATGTATACAAAAATATAATAAGCACTAGTGCCTGTCATGCCACCACGCGAAGCAGTTTCTCGACATGGTGGAAGGTTGGCTCACTGTGCATTGGCTTTTAAAAAATTTCTAATTCTGCAGTGAAAAACAACACGAAGAAGGCGCCGTGCGGCACTCCGGAGCACTACAAGATCCACTGTGTGCCATCGTCGCGGAGAGAATTCCACTCTTCCTGCAGCCGGTGCCAAATGCTCCTGCCCGAATGAAGTTGACGCCTTGCAGATAAGAGCTGTGACCTTTAGTATACCCCGGATACGTTTATAGGGACACGCGACGGCGATAAAATGGCCTCAGGAGGGGACTAAACTTACCGGTGGATAGCTGCTGATGTTCAGGGCAGTTTGACGCGCTTTCGCCGTCTGTACTGAAGTCTGAAAAATCCAAGTCATCTTCCGTGTCTGTGCTGCTACCATCATCCAGAGATTCCTGCTCAGATTCATCGTAATCCGCTGAAATTCGCAGTTTCCGTGGAGCACCCGCGAGCAACGTCGACGCCATGTCAAACAACGAGCGCTTTGCCCGACTGAAAACGAGATTTAAAAATCTCCCTGCGGCGGAAAAAGGAAGCTCTCAAGCGAAACTGATAAAGAACACGCTCTCTTACCCTTTGGATGGTGTTAGCTCTCCAGAAGCACTCAGAGAGCGCCAAAATTTGAACTTGAAGTCATCATTGACATACTAACGATAGGAATAGGCACAGTCACGTAAGTGTTAAGGTATTTGTAGTCCTTGGGAATAAAAAAAATGTGCACACAGAATACAGAAATGGTGGTGAGAGAGGAGAAATGCTGAATACGCGGCATTTTTTTCGAGAACTAAAAGCGTGAAAAACTTGCAGAATCTTTTGAGTCTTGCAAAGTTTTGTGTTCTGAGGTGTGAAGTGTTCTTCTTAAATCGCCTTCAGATGTTGGAAATGTTTTGAAAAGTTAAGTTAGAGTGAGCCCGGCTTACTGCACACGTTTAAAGGTAGATGGAGCTTGTCTGCCAAAGTGGCAGCTTACTTTTTATAAAGTGTTTAGTACCTCTTGAGAGCACCAGGTTATGCTGCGCGTGTCATGTAACGAGTCCACATTGCCAAGCTTAGCTATGCCAGAAGCAATGACCATGCAGGCATTAGTTGATTTGCAGAACTATTCTCACACCAGGACTGTTATCAGGCATGCAGGCAGCTGCTATGTGGCTGATGAGCTGTCTGCCTTTGAATACTATGTTAAATGGACGAAGGTGACGAAATGCCCTGCGATAGGAAATATAGCTGTGGTGCAGCTCGCGTCACTACTACATGGTAGCTAATGGAAAAACTACGTAAGAACTACAGTCGAAACTCGACTTGCAGCCCAGTCAAAATAACGCTAGGACTGAGTTTTAGAGCAGACGGTCAAAGAAATGTGGTCTGTGCCAAAATTCGAAGGATATTGGCGCTTTTTAACAGCGAAGCTGTTCTTGGTCGAGGCTTTCATGTCTGCCGTTGTGGTAGCGTTGACCACGTGGCCTTGCAGTGTGGCGAGAGTGAAGCTTGGTAGGAAGGAGAGAGCTGCGAGGGTGGAGAATGTCGAGGAGTGAACCTTTGAGAAACGCGCCAAGATGTGGTGATGGTGAGGCGCAGTGGAGTGTAAGATAGCTTGTCAGTGTCAGTGTTCAGGAGCTTGCGCTTTCAAAATGGCGAACATTTCTCATTCTCCCGATGAAGAAGCCGCCCAATGTGAGCATCAGCGAGAGCTGATGCAAGAACGTGCATGTCGTTGCCGAGCCAACCCTGATGTTTGCGCAAGAGACGCAGAAGCTAGTGCCAATGAACGGAAGACTTGAAAATCATAGAAGTATAATATAGCCTGACGAAGGACGGTCATAAGCTTTGCGTTTCGACAGTGTTCGTGAAGTGGAGCTGGCTGGATATTTTACTAATTTTTTCAGGAAAGACTTGGTTAAATCAGGTTTGGTGGCCAAGTTAGTTCGTCAACTCAAGTTGATAACAACATTGAACCCTATCGGTACCTGCGAGGGAATGAAAACTGCTGCCTTAGATCGGAAATTTTGTAAAATCTGGTTTCATTTGATTGAGTTTTAACTGTAGTTTAATCCTAAATTTGAAAAATGAACGACATTGTATTGGAGCATGGGAAAGCAAAGCAGCAGGCACTGTGTTCCCTCCCAGTGAAGGAAGCTTTGAAGGGGTACTGACACAAAAATTTTTAGTTGCCATTTTGTTGCAGTAAATGAAAAGCCAGGCCCCCAAAAGCCTAGAAAATGTACGAAGTGTGAGTGCACCCTGCAGAAGCGATTGCAGTACGTGTTTAAAAGCTAGTTATGGTTCCTACTGTACCCTGACGTCGCAACACTGTATGAGCTTCTAGTCACGTGTTCGCTCAAGATATCGTGACACCGTAGCTCCGTTGGTGACACACAAGTGGCCATTTTGAATATGTTGGTACCTGACGTCATCACAACCACCCATACGGCTGCGTGGGGTCACCAGAATCAGTACTGTAGCATCAAGCTAGTGTTGATGGCAGTAGGTGCGCCATGGGAAAATTGATTTTAATATCAAAATAAAATATCTTAACAACATTTGCTGAGCTTCGCACTTGCTCAGAGCTCTGTATACAGGAGATTTTTATCGGAGTACTCTCTCCTTCGAAAAATGTTGCGAGTACCCCTTTAAGGCCCGGAGATATGCGAACAGTGTGTGACAAATACTAAGGAGGCAGTGAGCTCATTCATCATGTCTGATCACCACAGAGTATTTGAAAGATGCTATACAGTGCAGGGGTAGTATTCTCAATTGATAATCTTCAGAGATACAATTGCTTCTTCTAGATTTCGGATGGCTTGGCACAGGATGCAGCGAGACTACCTGTAGTGCTCCTGGCACTGTGCCAAGCTTGCTACCTTTGCACTTCATGTGGTACCTATCAGTTGTTGTGCGATTGGGTACTGGGCATGGTTAGATATGTCGTGGAGCATTGTACGCAGCACATAAGGTGGATAGCTTGGTTCTTTTTAATATGGGGTTGTATAATACAGAAACAGTCCCACATCAAGAAACATTAGAACTACTTTACCTGTGTTTCTGGCCGTGAAGGGTACATTTTATGGGGACGCTCGGTGGCTGTGAGCGCTCGTACAACACGAGGGCGATTGCTTGTGCACTTGTGTCACGCGGGCAGCGGCTGCTGGCAGTAGTGGCCGAAGCTCGATGCAGTAAAGATGTGTTTGCTGTTGTCTCGGCCTCATCTCTAAAGGGTTGAGGGCTAGCTGCAGCCGCAAAACCCTACAATTTATACAAAGGAATGTCACTATTGTGAGCACTTAAATGATTAAAGTATTCTTTGTTGAATAATGCACAGTTGAAAACTCCAGCATTTGATAAATGCAACTATTGCCCAATTGTAAGTTTTCCCACACAGCCCCAAAGTCACGTGACAATTCTTACCCATTTTAAATCAAAATGTGCAGTGCATACCGTCACGTACGAAAATGAGTGCTATGCACAGCAGGTCAGCTATGCATTGCGAAAATAATCGAATACTTCTGTCAAGGCTTTTCTGGTCCCTGCTTTGCATGTTGCAACAGTTCAATGATTGACATCGCCAAGGTTAAAAACAACAGGAGACGATAGTGCCAATGTGAGCAGGGTTTTCTAGGCACTACGCGTGGGTGGGGGCTTGCCCATTGTGTCCACTGAACTTTCATAGAAAGCGCTATTCAGTCATCCCATCAAAGAGTGCCGTAAGGGGGTACGATGGAGACTGTTGTTCAGTGTGTTATTGTGACATGAAGCTTTCCCTGCACTGCATGGAGTTAGTGAGAGCTCGTAGTGAGTGCCAGTGGGGAGGGTAGTGAAGGCAAGGATGGTACCACGGCGGCTGCACTGTCTTTCATCAAGCACGTCTTACTTTGCTTCAATGGGGCCCTTCAATGGTTCATTCACATGGAGGAAGGGGCAGAAATTCTTTTTCTGCACTTGTTCAAGGTGTTCACACTTGTATTGCTACTGCTGCAGCCACCACCATTTTCGCCACTTCAGCCTCTTTTCTGTGCCTTTTATTCGGTACCGCCTGCTTTGAGCTCTTCTGTGAATGCGGCTTAAATGAGTGTTGTGAGGCATCAAGCTTAGCGTAGCATGTACAGTATGGTGGCTATTGCATGATTTAAACAGGTAGTGACACCTTTTTTCGAAGACGAGTTTACTCTGCCATACAAATTTCCTGTATGCGGAGATTCTGAACAAGTGTGAAGTTCAGAAAATGCTGATAAGATATTTTAATTTGATAATAAAGTCAATTTTTCCATGGCGCACCTACTGACATCGACACTAGCTTGACGTCAGGCTGCAGTACAAATTCTGGTGACTTCACGCAGCAGTCTGGCTAGTTGTGATGACGTTAGGTACCAAAACTTCCAAGATGGCCGCTTGTGCGTCATCAAAACTTCCAAAATGGCCGCTTGTGTGTCACCAACGGAGCCACGGTACGGAGCGGCCGTGGAAACGTCACTATATATTGTGCGAGCACGTGACGAGAAGCTCATACCGTGTTGTGACGTCAGGGTACAGTAGGAACCGAAACTGCTTTTAAAAACATACTGTAATTACTTTTACAGGGCGCACTCGCGCTTAGCACTACCTTTTCTAGGCCCGTGAGGGCTTGACCTTTCATTTGACGCAAAAAAACAACTCAAAATATTCGTGTCAGTACCCCTTTAAAGGGCCCCTAAACCACCTCCGATATTTTAACATGTCAAGTAAACAAGTGCATCAAGTTCAGATTGTCATCATGGTCAGCAATGCCAAACACAGCAGTGCTATGCACCACTGGGCATGACACAAAACTTAATCCCATGCTCGTCTCTGGACCTTTCTGGCATCTCCAGCGCTGGTCGTGACATCACCTAGGAACATCTGGGATGTCTCCAGCAGCAGACGCTGTCGAGTGGTCGAACAAGAGCCTGTTTGTCTGCCAGCAGGTACTCTCTGCTCTTCTTCCTGGCATGGCGAGAAGGAGTACTCGGGGAGGAAGGAAGAAGAGCCGACAAATAGAGCATAGCGAAGTAAAAAGCTAAACGAGTGAGGGCCGCGTGTGAATCGTCAGACGCGTGTGACTCCGCTATTATGGCGCAATGTTAAAAAATTCAAACGGTTACGTGTTCATTGTAGACTCGTGGACAACTGCAACACCACAACTGAATTTCGACCTTTCGGTGGTTTAAAGGCCCTTCAAGCAATAAATGTAGTGTTTAATGTGATGAACATGAGAAAGTATCATTCATGCTGCTACTTGTGTCCATTGTGTTAGCGCTATAGTTACTGTCTTATGTAATCATTGCGTTAAGCATGCTTCTGGACATGTGCGAAACCAGTGTCCCCACGATGTGTGCGTGGGGAAGGTACATATTATTCATATGGGAATGAATTATTCATGTATGGAAGGGCCTTCTGCCTTTATTGATGCCTAGCACTTACTTGGCACACACATTGTAAAATTGCATATGTTGACTAAAGGGCAGAATATTCTGCACCTTGTAGACATGGTGGCTACAGTGCAGCTGCAGTCATACTTGCAGGTGCAGCCATACTCTCAAAAGGTCACACTCTTTGAATGTGCAGAAATGTGCTGGAGCTCGCAGAAAATTTCTGCGAGGCTTTTACAACATTCGCAGCACACCGTATTTGCAAGATCTTCCCATTTCCATCGTTCCAGTGCCAAAGCAAGTTAAAATGTGAATCAGTGGGAGACAAACAAGGTGCACAGCTATGAATGGAGCCTCCAAATTGCTTGGGGTGTCTCTTAATTTTGTGTTTGTGTCTTGTTCCATTCAAAAACTAAATAATGTGAAGCTTATGTTCTTAATTACAGCAGACCAAAGGATGCCCCTTAAACTAAGTTCCTTGTGTACATGAAGGCAGGCCTTTCTGCCCATAGTGTTAATTTTATTTCCCAGTATTTATTCCGCCGTTCTCCTATTCTGGATGTCGTCTGCCCATTATTGATTACCGCTATGGAGGTTCCAGATTGGGCTGTTCAGCACTTCATAGACCATTGGCAAATTGATTTCTAAACAAAGCATTGCGAAGCTTAAGTAGGCAAAAAGATGACACTCTGAGGGAAAAGTGATGCTATCTGCATAATACAGAGACCTTGTCATGGTTGTATTCATAGGCGTGCACACAGGGGGGCGGGGCACAATGTCAGCCCCACACATTGACATAATAGGGAAGGGGGGCAAAATGACTCGGGGGGGGGGGGTGCAGTGTCAGCGCCATACATTGATATGGGGGCGCTGCGACAAACCTTCGCCCCCCTCCCCCCTGAAGGGGAACTCTGTGCACGCCTATGGTTGTATTGCAGCCAAATTTTAACTCAGCATTTCTTGAATGACTGAAAGCTTAGAAGGGACATTGTATGAACACTTCATAAGCAAGATTCTTGTGAACTGCCAAATTTGAAGTGATGCTAAAGAGAAATTATTACTTAAGCCACATTGATTAATTATCCTTATTCAATGCCCCAAAATGCCACTCTTTGCTTCACAAGCCAGAAGGGAGGTCAGAATGAAACGTATGTGGCTGTGGCACCTTCTACTTCTGTGCCACCCTCACTGCAATGTCATGTATTTTAATAACATCTGTGACTGTG
Source organism: Rhipicephalus sanguineus (assembly GCF_013339695.2). NCBI lineage: Eukaryota > Metazoa > Arthropoda > Arachnida > Ixodida > Ixodidae > Rhipicephalus > Rhipicephalus sanguineus. The sequence goes on along the minus strand of NC_051178.1, from coordinate 45,316,851 downwards.
CCACAGTACTACATTGTATACTAAGAGCCAGACCCTGAACTTTGCAAGGTTCTATTACTGAGTGATGATCCAAATAAAAAAATAAAAGCTTGGAAGTCTTTATACTGGCATTCTGGCAGTCGACATCCGATAATCTGTCACCATGAAATTTAAGGAGGTGTGTTTTGAAAATATTTAACCAGATTAAACTGATCCCGTTTCTCCTTAGTGTCACCTCTTCTGGTTGAGTGAAACAATTGGTTCTGTAAATACCTTTGCTGGCTCTACTCAGTAGTGACCTAACGTGGCATTGAAATGAGAGAAAAGTTATTGCAACTCTGTCATGATTTGCATGTGCTGTGCCATCCCATTAAGGCTGACAGTGGTGTGCGTGGTTGTCACACATCTTGGTGAAAAAGCAACTAGCAGACATTTAAGAATAGCACTTAGAGAGCAATATGCATGACTTGTCATTCTGTTGCTCCTTCGGATTCTTTGCTAGGCGATGTAAAAACCACGCATCCCACTGCTTGTTGGCATAGTACTTGCTGTAAGACACTTGTGGTTGGACATCTGTAGCAAAACTAATGTGCAGTCTGTGAGGTAGCAGCTTTGCAACTCGCGCACATTTTTTGCTGTCACTGCCAGTCCATTGCTACGAAGCAGGGTCTCTCATTCCAATGTTTCTGATAATGTCTATCTGCATCAGGAAGGTTGATGAACTGACTTGGCGTTTACTAAGCACACTGGATGTGAAGTAGTCATTTACATACCACTAGTATTCCTGAGAAGAGACAGAGGTCATATTTGTTTCCACATTGAACCTCTTCAAACAAATACTTATTTTCATTGTTTTGATGGTACCTGTTATAAGTGTTGTTACATTTAAAAAAAAAAAACAAAAAAACTTGCATATCAAGCATTTCAGACTAATTCGTGCATGCAGGGGTCAATACAATGCCTTTTCTGAATGTTTCATAAATAATTGTTGCAGGTATGTGTGACTGTTGTAGCTGAACCAATGGCTTATTCAAAGGAAACCAATGGCTTATCCAGTGGACACTGTCATTGTTAGATGAAATGTAGCTCGGCATCTTTTTTCGTTGTTGCCAAAGCTAGCACCATAGTTTCGTTCCTGCATTTCCGCAATTTATTCGTCGGTTTGCACTACAGATTGTGTATACTTGCAATGACTGAAAAAAAGTATGCCGAGTGCCTTGAACAGAATTCACTTCATGGTGTCGCACCTGAACAAAATTTGGGCACTAATTAGCTAGTGGTCTATCTCGGTCATGCATACCTGCTGCTCCTCTTTACGCTCGACTCAGTACACTTGAATGCCTGAGCAACAGGAGACACAGATGTGCTCGCTTAGTAGGAATCATGAGACTGGCATCTTCAATACTCTGGAGAAATGGATGTTCCAGCTAGTCTTCAGAAAAGGCATCAATTGTGTAATCAATACGTGACAAAGCTTACTTGCAGTGCATTTTAGGCACAGCTTCTTCTATAAAGTGCCAAATCAAGACCCCCTACTTAGCAGACATACTGAACACTTGTCAGCTTCAGTTCTGCACAGGCACCATTTGCCATGAAGTAATGGATGAAAGGGTCATTGAGTTAAATAGAAAAAAACGTGTGGTTGTCATGCATTGAAGTCTACCGCTGTTAATGATTTGCTGCTAAAGCAAAGGCTGATCTGCACAGTGATGTGTTCAAGAATTCGATTATTACTTGAAGCACATGGTATTATGAGTGGACAAATAAAACATAAGATTCAAACCAGTGCACAGTGAGTACAAACTTTCTTGTGTGTCCAGGAATTCCAGCAACAGAACAGTACCAACATCTTAGTACTGCAGCTTCATGACTAGTATTTCTGAAAGCACTAACACAAAAAGGGCTGCTGTTATGCTGTTCTATTTATTTACTGCCAGTCTCATGTCGAGACCATAGCAGGTGGGCGTATTGTTGTATATAAATGCAAATTTGAAACAATGGGCAAAAAGCAAATACAGCAATTTTTCAGTCAAAATACAAAAACCCATAATACAGCAAACAAATGCGGCAAACTGAAATAAACTGAAACTGGAATCTTCAACACTGAGATATGAATCAAATATGCAATAGAATTTTACAACAAACTAACATATGCAACTGAGACAATACAAAAAAAAATAGTTTCGCTCAGAAAAGTGGAACTTTAAACAAATGTCATTACAGAGACGCAAATGGACGCTAAGAAAACAATTACACAAAAGCTATCTTTCTAACTATGCATGACATCTTCCAATAACTTAACAAAATCGGACTGTGATACAGTGTTACGGATGCATCTAGGCTATTCAACTCGTGAACAACACGCAGGAAAAAAGAAAACCGAAAGGTATCATTACTCCAAAAGAACTCGTGTGTGTTGATGCTTATGGCGGGCAATACGAGATTGGTGAAAGGTAACGTATTTTGTAGCGGCTATAATTTTACACGTTTGTGTATTATTTGAAATTTCAGACGAGCTCGCTTTGCTCGAATGGCTAGTGTTGAAATCCCTGACTTTGTTAGTAGAAAAGTAGGCGAGTCACTGCGCCGATATTTTTTATGAATAAATCTAATGGCCTTTCTCTGCTTTCCAATTTATATGTGTGTTTTAATGTGCGGAAACCATACGACGTGGCATATTCCAGAACAGGTCTGGAATATGCCGACTGCTCAAAGCACTACGAAAGAGTGAGCCGCTATTACGATTGGAGTACGGCGGTGAAGCTCGTGAACGTGGCATTCTTTCTTGCCAGGACTGCTCTGCTTTGGTTCGAGAACCATGAACACGTGCTGCCCAGTTGGTAGGCCTTTGTTTAGGAACTGAAGGCCTGCTTTGGGAACACAAACTCCAAGAAAAAGAACGCTGAACACTTGCACATAGAGCAAAACTGCCCGGAGAAACGTTTACGACCTCCATGGAGGAAGTACTGAAGCTTTGTGGCACTAAACACGAAGATGTCCGACGAAGAAAAGGTCGGACATATGTTAAAGGGCATCTCTGAATATGTTTATAAGCTTTCTCATTGAAAAGGAGAGGCCGAACACACCTTCCGAGGTTAAGTAGCAATGTCGGGCATTGAGGCGCTGAAGACCTGACGAATTTTGCCGAAGTTCGGGCGCTTCGATAACGACCCTACGGTTGCAGGTATGGACGTCGCCGCATGCGAAGACCTCCCTCTGATCGTGCTTCGAGTAGTTCAAGAAGAGCTAGCACGGCTTCGGGAGCAGAGGCTGGCTATCAGTGCGCATTCGACGAGTTTCCCGAACCACCATCCTTCCGGAAGCGAGAGCTTCGCATCGAGTATCGACCACTATCTGAAGAGGCACACTCCAGCACGAGCTTCCGTTCGCTTCCGACAAATCACGGTCGCCGCCGGATGTCACCACCTCGTCGTGCTGCTGCGGAATATCCCCCGACACCACAATTAAGGTCTTCCTGCAGACTACTACGAGACGTCACGACGTGCGCCTGCGGAGTACCACCCAACTTCGCGAGCCTCTGCTACCACTAATTTGAACCGTGACTCGCCAATTTGCTACACATGCGGCCTCCGAGGGCATATGTCGCGATTTTGTTGCCGCCAGCCGCGGGCGCCACGTTTTTCGGCATACCCGACTCGTGTACACGAAACCTCGACCTCTCAATCTATCGTCAGCCCTCTACGACAGCAGTGGCCTAACAGATTGTATGACGAGTCCCCGGCCTCCGAGCGAAGACTTACGCCGCCTTCGAGACGACCCCGCACGGTAAACCAGCTTACACCCTTAAGGGAGTTTTGCCGTGTCTATAACACCCTTACACCCTTGGAAAATGGTGTTTTCACGTATCAAAACACCCATACGATAGGGTGTTGCCACAGGCCTAACACCCTTATCATGGTGTGCTTCCAATGCTCTAAACACCCTTATCACTGAAAAAAAAAACGTGAAAAATAAAATCTACCAGTCAGGGAACACGCTATTACAGATGACATCAGCATAGAAGGTTCACGCACGCACCAAACCGTACACACAACAGAGCGTATTGTAAAATACCCCATGGATGGAGCGCTCTTGCTACACGGCCTTACACTGACCATCTGGTACATATAGCCACAGCATCTTAAGCCGCCGTTCAGTGCCGGTGGGGATATTCCTGTACCGTATAAATGAACATAAAGAGAGTAGGCGTAAATTTGTGGTATGCTGGTAGCGTGGAGAGTTGGACGAGTTGGTACGAGTTCATTGGTCGAAACTGCGCAGTAGGACGGGACACGAAGAAAGGCAAGACAAACGAGCGCTCGTTTGTCTTGCCTTTCTTCGTGTCCCGTCCTATTGCGCAGTTTCGACCACAATGCTAGTAGGTAGCCCAGAAGAGACATATCTTTTAATCTAAACCCGCCTAGGATCCAACGAATGGGCCATGGGTGTTTCGATAACCCATAACATCACAACTTAAAGGCTATTTGGGGAAGGAAAACACCCTTACACCCTAATTTTAGCAAATTTTGGTTAGGCAAAGGGTTGTTTTGCTAGCTTGAAACCACCTTAAGGGTGCCAAGTGGTTTACATTGCGCCGTTCGCCGTCCCCGCGCCGTCGGTTGCCTTCTCCACCCCAGCTCGGAAACTAGCTGGTGCGACCAATGGAGGTGCGGTCGCGGGACGGTCAGATTCGCCAATTCCTCCTCCTGCTGTGATGTTGAAGAACAGAGTGCGTGTGTGTATAGATCAGGGGCGTAGCCAGAAATTTTTTTCGGGGGGTTCAACCATACTTTATGTATGTTCGTGCGTGCGTTTGTATGTGTGCGCGTATATATACGCAAGCAAAACTGAAAACATTTCGGGGGGGGGGGAGGTTGAACCCCCCCAACCCCCCCCCTGGCTACGCCCCTGGTATAGATACTAGTGTGACTATTTTGGTTATGAGCCTTCATATTAAAAATCACTTTTTAGGACTTAAAGTTATGTTTGTGTGGAATCGCAATGACACTTTTCGTGGAGTTGGAGGAGAAATACTGCGCCGCGTTGGTGTTTGTTCGGTTTTAGTAACGATTGGACAACAAAGTTTTAGAGCATATTTCATTGTACTGGTGCAAGCAACTCATGGGGTTATCTTAGGGAAAGACCTCCTTCGTGAATGCGGCGGTACGCTTGACTGAGGGACTGGCGAAATTATTCTCCCAAGCACGTTGGCAACTACCGTAACTGACGATTTTCGGACTCAACCAGCCGACGTTCTTTCGTTGTCAGAAGATGCGTTGATCCCTGGTCGTTCAGCCATGTTTATTTCCGTGTGCTCTTCTCGTATCCTGTTGGGATCCTGCAGCAGCCTAGTGGAACCAGAACATACCAACGCACTTAAGAAGAATGTGCTGGTCCCTCGGTCGGTTATTCAAGTTATCGACGGACTTGCTTTCTCGTGTACAGTCAACGTTTCTGCAGAGTTTGCCTGTCTGCCAGCCGGATTCAAATTGGGAACGTTTCAGGAGCAGATCACAATTGACGTCCGGACGGTTGAAGGTTCCTCGGACATTCGTCTACCAACGCTTATAACTTCTCAGCCGACTTGCGGCACATGATAAACAAGTCGCCGTCTTCTACCGAGCTGGATGTTCTTCAAAAGGCACTTGCCAGACACGCGGCAGTCTGATTTTGCTCAAAGCGATCATTGTTTTACGCTGCCAACATCCCGTATGCACCACCGTATCAATACGGGAGATGCTACACCGATACACCACAAGCCTTATCGCGTATCCCCTTCGGAAAGGAAAGTGACCGCCGAACAGGTCAACGACATGCTGCAGATGGGCGTTTTTCAGGAGTCATGCAGTGCCTGGGCAGCTCCGGTTATACTCGTCAAAAAGAAAGACAACTCGTGGAGATTTTGTGTCGACTACCGCCGCCTTAACACCGTCACGAAGAAAGACGTGTATCCTTTACCACGCATCGACGATGCTGTTGATTGCCTGCATTCCGCCGCGTACTTTTCATCCGTCGACCTCAGGTCTGTGTAGTGGCAGATACCAATGCACCCGTCTAACAGAGAAAAGACTGCTTTCGTTACGCCAGACGGCTTATTTGAGTTTAACGTCATGCCGTTTGGCCTATGTAATGCTCCAGCAACCTTCGAGAGATTTATGGACGCCATCCTTCGCGGTCTCAAATGGGAGACTTGTATGTGTTATCTCGATGACGTCATTATTTTTGGCAGGACTTTCCGCGAGCATAACCAGCGGCTCAGCGTTGTTCTCAATTGTACGAAACAAGCTGGTCTCATTCTAAACTCAAAGTGCCTCTTCGGTGAGCGCCAAACCGTTGTTCTTGGATATCTAGTCGACCAGGACGGCACACGACCAGACCCCAACAAGATCACTGCAGTCCGCAACTTCAAGCCACCAAAGATGGTGAAGGACCTTCGTAGCTTCCTGGGCCTTTCTTCTTATTTTCGCAAGTTTATTAAAAACTTCGCCCAGCTAGCTCATCCACTGACAGACTTGCTTCGGAAGGACACCCCCTACCGCTGGACCGCTGAGTGTGAGGCTGCTTTCGAACAGTTCAAGTTCTTACTCATTTCTGGGCCCCTTTTCATCATTTCGACCCGGAGGCACTCACGGAACTGCATACCGATGCAAGTGGCGTGGGCGTTGGTGCCGCCGTCGTCCAGTTTCACGACGGACGCCAACACGTCGTTGCGTATGCAAGTCGTGCTCTGACAAAGGCTGAAAGCAATTATACTGTAACAGAACTGCAATGCCTCGCAGCTGTTTTCGCCATACACAAGTTCAGACCTTATTTGTACGGCCGACATTTCAAGATCGTAACCGACCATCATTCCCTATGTTGGCTTGTTGGACTACGCGACCCAGCTGGCCGGTTGGCTCGTTGGTCCTTGCGGCTTCAGGAATATAACTTTTCTGTTGCCTACAAGAGTGGGCGATGCCACGCCGACGCCGATTGCTTATCTCGTCTACCATCGCCAAATACAAGCACCGATGACGACGATTTCGACAATTACCTTGCGACGATCTCCTTCGACTTTCCTAGCCTGGACGTCTTCAGTCAGGAGCAGCTGCGCGACCCATCACTGAGACCAGTTATTGGTGCGACCAGTGGATCTCGACGTGCAACGCAATTCGCGATTCGTGACGGTATTTTGTACCGCAAGAATTACTCAAGCAATGGTGCCCCACTGCTTCTCGTCGTCCCAGAACGCTTGCGCCTTGCGGTGTTCCGAGCAATGCACGACGACATCACGCCTGGGCACCTTGGATTTTCTCGGACGCTTCATCGCATCCGACAGCGGTTCTACTGGCCTCGACTGTGCAAGACGACGAACCACTACGTTGCTAGTTGTGATGTATGCCAACGCCACAAGCAACCGACTGCTCTTCCTGCAGGTACATTGCAACAAGTTACGCCACCGACTTCGTCTTTCGAAAAAGTCGGCATAGATTTGCTCGGCCCTTTCCCCAAGTCTTCCACCGAACGCCGCTGCATTATCGTATGCGTAGATTATAACACGTTACACTGAGACGATGGCACTTACTTCAGCCACTTCATCTGATGTGTCCTGGTTCCTACTGCATTCGATTATCATCCGTCACGGAGCTCCCCGTGTGGTACCAAGTGATCGTGGACAGCAGTTGACCGTTGACGTTGTCGAAGAACTACAGCGGCTCTGTGGGTGCCACTGTCGGCATTCCACGCCTTACCACCCGCAAACCAATGGGCTAACTGAGCGCACCAATCGTACCATCATAAACATGCTTTCAATGTATGTATCAGTGGATTATAAGAACTGGGTTGCCGTACTACCTTTTGCAAGTCACCAAAAGAGTCTGCAACCCATTGCAGACTCTTTTAGCACTCATGTATCGGTTTCTTTTGTTTTCTTTTGTTCTTTGATGCTCCCCTTACTCAATGCTCCACATGGGGCCTGTAAGGTACTTTTAAATAAATAAATAAATAAATAAATAAATAAATAAATAAATAAATAAATAAATAAATAAATAAATAAATAAATAAATAAATAAATAACGTATGCCTTTAACACCGCCAAACACGAAGTCACAGGTTATACACCTTTCTTTCTGCTGTACGCTCGTCATCCTCGAAGTTTCCTCGAGACCGTGCTTCCTTTCTCGACTAACAAAAACGCCTGGCCCGGCTCAAAACTCTGTCGTCCCATTCCCGTGCTAAGGCCCGTTACGACGCAAGACATCTGCCAGTCACCTTTGGAACAGATGATCTAGTGTCGCTGTGAACACCATTAAGAAAGCAGGGACTTTGTCAAAAGCTTCTTTCTAAGAACATGGTCCATTCGTCATTATCAAAGGCTTGAGTGAGGTCACCTGCGTCATCGCAAAAGTCACAACAGTCACAGCTGGCAACCGCCGTTCACGCACACTGATCTCCACTAGGAGGAGCTGGATTAGAGTGACCTAGAATAGGGGGAGTGTCCAAAGCGCCGCGCGAATACATGGGAGGAGATGGGGCCTTTTGCGGTGAACTTCCGCGCGGAAGCCGCGTCAAAGCGGCGAGCGTCTGCTACGCGCGTGATATTTTGGCCGCTATTTGCTAAAAGTGTGGAAATTTGGGCAACATTTAATACTGCGTCACTGCAACATAATACTGCAGCGACTCATCACACAGAGAGCGCGTTTGGGTGTTGTGAAACGGGGTTTTTGTATATATCCTTGCAGCTGGTTTGTCACCGCATTGGTCCACGCTTCCGCGGCTGTTTGAGGAACGCATCCTGCGCGCACATCATCGTGAGAAAAGGCGCTTAGCTTACTTTCGTGTGGAATGATGAACGTAACCTTGCTGCAGGAGAGAATAAACTGGAGATAACCAGGAGAACGTAGCACATGCCACGTAGTAACTAGCTCATGCATGCTAACGCGCTTGCAACCTTCATATCCTATCTTTTATTTCGTGCATTTGATTTGTTTTACAAGGCTGCCTCCGGCGCTCTGCTGTTTCAAGTCATTTCATGCGAAGCCGAATGTGTCAGTCGGCGTGGCCGCGGCACCAAAAGTAAAAAATTACTCGCGTAACTCGCGTCTCGTTCACTTGGTATACAGGAAAATTGGCACGGAGGGGCACGAATGTACGTATGCCCAACACGACCGATAGGTCATATGCATAACTAACTTGACATGCTTGCCATTTGCGTAACGACTAACAATAAGAATATGGTGTATGGCGCGCAAACCCGCTTTTAGCCAGAAATAATTCTGACGATGTGTGGTCTGACGATTTGTTTCCGTCAGGTTATAAAAAACGTGGTGGTCACCAATATCGATGTCAACATGTTAGACTTACCCATGCATATTGAAGAACTGACCGCGTAGGTAAAATGTATGCAAAAAAATTACATGAAAAAAAAAAGATGGTCCCTTATGCATTCGCCTGAGATGACTCGAAAACGAAAGCCATCTTTTTCGCCAGTCGATGCATTGAACCTCCCTCGCCCCTCCCAGAAAGCTTTCTGCACATAACGTGGTTTCGGATTGCTGACAGGATCGAAGGCATTGCAGGCTTTCTGCACCTCACCTGCTTTTACATTGCCTACATCGGGGGCCGATCACGGAGGCAATGGAAAGCGACCATGTCATGTGATGGCTTCATCATATGACGTCACGTCGAATGACGTCATAGTGACGTCACAAGTTCTGTCGACGTCATCGCGTGATGATTTTGTGCATCACTCGTGTTGGCTACGCGGGACACCGACGGTCAATTTTCGTGTTTGATGAGGCATCTAAGGCTTTAGCGTTAAAAAAAGACAAACCAAAGAAAATGAAACGATAACATTGCAACATCGTGTATGCCTCACTTCATGTTACAAGCGAGCGCCCGAAAACAAACGTGATTCTCAGTTCAGAGCAGCTGATTGCACGCATCTGCGGGACAAAAGAGGCTTGCTTTACCCGTCTGGTCATCTCTTTATATTTATTCAAGAGAGCAGCCATGCACAACTGGCAGAGAGCGGAGCGTGACAAGCTCAACACGTTAATCAGGAAGGCCATCAAGAGAGCTCTCGGGCTCCCTATGTACACAAGCTCGGAGAGACTGTTTCGTCTCGGAATGCACAACACGCTGGAAGAAATTGCGGAGGCTCAGGAGAGGGCGCAATTCGCCAGGCTGTCCACCACGCGTTCCGGTAGGGACATTCTGCGAGAGTTGGGGACTCCAGCGACGGAAATTGAGTCTCGCTTCTGCAGCATTCCTCGTGAACAGCGAGGACGAATCACCGTTGTCCCCATCCCGCGAAACGTCCACCCTGAGCATAACGATGGTAGGAGACGGGCCAGGGCAAAGGCTCTTTTAGAAAGGGCTCACGATCAGGCCGGGGACTGTTGCTTCGTCGACGCGGCCCGGTATCCCGAGGGGAAGGCGTATGTGGCAGTGAGCATCAACCACGAAGGGATAATCACGAACTCGACAACGGTCCGGACGACAGCAGCCGAAATAGCGGAGCAAGCTGCGATTGCGTTAGCCTTGCTGGACAACAAGAGGTCCACGATTTACAGCGACTCGAGATCAGCGATTAGAGCATTTGCCAAGGGCACCATCTCGGAACCGGCCTTGCGGATCCTCCGGGACAAGAACATCGAGCCACACACACTCGTCTGGTTCCCAGCTCACATGGGACAGATCAAGGGAGCCCCGCCCAATCTCAATGAGTCGGCCCACATAGCTGCGCGAGGACTAGTAGACCGCGTAGCTACCGGAGGGCGCGCTGAGGTTTTGGAGAATCGGGACCCGCCCACCTCGTATAACGAAATTACCAAACATTTTTACCTGGGGCGGAGACAGTACCCTCCACCACACAGAAAATTAAGCAGACCACAGGCTCTGACACTCAGGCTACTTCAAGTCGGGGCGTACCCTAACCCCGCGCTATTGCACAAGATCTATCCTGAAATACAGCCAACTAATGCATGTTCATTATGCGCAGATATCGCTAATCTCGAACATATGCTCTGGCGGTGCCCCGCGTTACACGGCGGCGAAGTCATCACGCCGTCAAAATGGGAAGAAGCTATTACAAGCTCCGGACTCGAAGCACAACTATGGGCAGTCCAACGGGCCCGCGACGCAGCAGAGAGACTTGGTCTTTCTGTTCCGACGTGGGAGCGGCCCGCAACGTGCTAGGGCGCGTTCCGAGGGACCGAAATAAAGTTTATTCATCCATCCATCCATCAGCAGACTCGCTATTTAAGTACTCCGGAGCTTCAACACGAAATTGTGGTAGACGCTGTATTGAGGTCATCAGGAAAAAGCGGGAAATTGCGGTCGGGTGCCCTGTTGGCGTGCACTCAACTGCCGCAGAAACAATTGTAGTTTATGTAACTACTCGTCCACATCTTTTTGTAAAGTCTCTGAACCGGCCGAACGCTAACCTCCGAGAACCGTGAAAACATCTGAAGTTGAGAATGATTGGTTTGAAGCTGTTTTCATTTCGTGGCTTGAAGCAATGGACGCATCTCGCGCGAACGTTTCATAATGACGTTCAGCGATAGAATGCAACATGCGATAATATATATATATATATATATATATATATATATATATATATATATATATATATATATATATATATATATATATATATATATATATATATATATATATATATATATATATATATACCGTATTTTTGTTCAGGCAGCTTGTACAGCAAGAATGGGGGCATTTGCAACTTTGTTTCATGATACCTGGATATTTGTAAAGCATTTTCTATATTACGCATTTTATGCAAAAACTTGCGGAATAAGGTTAGTTTACCTGGCATTGCTTTTCTTTAAAATGTTTGCGTACGGTGAGCCTTGTTGTACTCTACCTCAGAAACAAATATAAGCCAACAGCATTGCGGTCGTATGGCCGTCTCTACTATTTTTTATCTTTTTTTTGTTTCCCTTGCGTCTTCCCGGTGTGCTCCGTACATAATAAAGAGCTTGTGGAGGCTAATGCATTCTCAAATAAAGCGGTGTGCATATGGCTAGCAAACCAGTGGCGACTATGAGTAAAAAGCTCGTGAACTCACTGCGCGCAAGTATTTCAGCTGACTGCGCGTGCAATTTACTTTTTTAAAACTCTTAATTCGTGCATGCGTGATGCTATTGCTCGATTACTCTTGCGAATAGGGTTTTCTTTTTTTCGTTCTTTGCTTGTGCGTGTCTGTTTTGCGCGTTTTTACACACGCACCAATGTCCTCGAACTCTGTGACCGGAACTAGGCCACGCTGAGGCCGCTTGACACATGATTTTTTTTTTTCATTCTGTTGTTGCCCCAGCACTAACACAACGCTTAAAGATGGATAAGCTCCATTCTGCACCGCATTATAAAAGTTAAGTAGACTTCTAGTGCCCTGTGTGGAAACGCGGCGCAAAAAACTGCAGCGCGTAGCAGACGCCCCTCGCTTTCCGCGCGCTTCCCGAGCGCGGAAAGCCCACGGGTCCTAGAGTTACTGTATATGCTACCTGTAGGTAGCAGAGTTGCGCATCTGTCTTCCAAACGCCGCTAGCAACCACGCATTGCGGAGAAGCTGGCGCTCGGGCCAATTTTTGTATTTCTCGACGCCGCCGCTGCAGCGAAATGAATTAACACTATTCATCGACAGCCAATGTTTATCGCCGATCTTCGACACGCGAGACATGTTAATCGCCGACACGGTAGGCATGTCGCCTGCACAAACGGAGTGCGACTTCACCGCATAGCGTTGGTTGCTAGCCGGACCTATGCGCAACTCTGCTACCTAAAGGTAGCATATACAGTGACTCTAACGGGTCCGGCGCAGCAGCGGCGCGGCACGGGAGTTCACGGCAAAAGGCCCACGCGGGAGCCGGCGCTTTGGACACTCCCCCTATTCTAGGTCACTCTAGCTGGATGGCGCATCGAACTAGAATCACTAGAAAAATTTCAGAGTATCGCATCTGTTTTCCGCGCGCCGCCGCCGACGCGATTGGCTTACTCGTGTCACGTGACCTCTCGCCGCCATATCCCTTCCAAGCGCTTTGGTTGCAGGCGCATTGAATGCAGAGCGTGGCCGGACGTTTAGCAGTACCACGGTCCCTTGAAGTACTTCGTCGCTTTTTTAAACGCGTCATGCAGATGCTAGAGAGTAGCTCACCAACAACCGAACGTTGCTGGTGAGCTACTCCGGGAATCTCGTATATTTTTGCATTCCGTGTGGGAAACATTAACGTCAAAGAGCGTCGTTCTACGTGGCTGCATACTTGGCCGCGGAATGGATTCGCCCCCCTAGAAAAACACTCCTTTCTCTAGTGAACTACACAAACTCTGCTGGAAAAGCTCTCATACTTCACCTTTTCGGTTCGCTATGTTCAGCGATATTGAAAACTACACACTAAATACCTTTCTATTTGCTCGGCTGTTTATATCTAGATCTGTTGAACAGATTGTGCATGCAGTACGAGTTATAAGCGTGTCACGCACGAGAGCGAAATCGAAGATTTATTAAAGAACTGTTTACTGGTATACCTTGAAGGCAGGGGCGTAGCCAAGGGGGTTCAAACCCCCTGAAATTTTCAATTTTGCTTGCGTATATATACACGCACATACAAACGCACGCACGAACATACACAAAGTATGGTTGAACCCCCCCATCCCCCGAAAAAATTTCTGGCTACGGCTGCTTGAAGGCAATTGTGGCGTGATCATTTGCCATTGCGAAAAACAGAAGCGTGGAACTCTGTTGATAAACTTGGTATAAGGCAATGTTATTAAGCGTATTTTTTATTTTTATGGAAAAAAAAATGTTGTTAGTGCTGCATTGGGCCGAGCGTACCCTTACAATACTATTTAGTGGGTGAGAAATGGCCACAGCAAAAAAAAAAAAAAAGAAAACGACTTATTTCACGCATTGAGGGAATCGATTTCATGCGAGCCCTAGGTCTATATACATACAATGTTGTAGTAGCATGCGCGTTAAAATTTTCAGGATGTGCTACTTCTGATCAAAATAACATAAAGCACTGTGCCGAGGAACGAAAAAAAAAGTTGAAATTAAAAGCAGTGCAGAAACCGAACCCCAGCTGTTTACGCGCTGGCAATGCCAACAAAAACAAAACTGTCGGAACACAGCAAAATATTTGCAAATGCACTGCAACGTTGGGAATATTAAGGAGACAATAAATAGGAAATGAAACAATTAAGTAGTGATGCCAATCATTTTTGATGGCCTATTTTCTATGTATCTCTTAGGGTATGACAACGTATTCGCAAAATAAGATGCACCTTACCTACCGCACCGCGATTCGCCCGTACGTTCGGCTGCTGGCGCCCGGAACCGAGACATAAATACTTCACGCACAACTTCCACTTACCGTACACACACCACTTGTATTACACTTGACACCCAGCTGAACAGCAAGCACGGTCCGCAAGCAAGGTATGCGTAAGCGATAAGTCGAAGGACGCAATGTTGAATGTTCTCAATGTTGTTCGATAATGTTCTCGAGAGCGCTAAGAATTGAACCTGAACACCGACTGCAAAGCTACCGCAAACAGTCAAGATTCACCATGTGTCGAAGTAAATGGCATCTCGCACGAAGTCATTACGCTAATGCAAGTATGTTTACACAAAGGGGTCATTGGTTTACAGCTCCGAACCTAGCGAACACACCCGGCCGTGACACAAAAAGAGACCGATGAAGCCACGGAGAGAGTTCGCGAGCACATGGCAACATCGCCGCACGTTTCATTAGTTACACCGCTTACCACGCAGTCGATTCATAACTGTCGATGTCTCGAAATCACTTCTGATATCCTGTTTAAGAAACACACACACATATTGCAGTTACGCCGAGCGTAACACGGCATCGAGGCGAAAAGATCGGTCACTTCTCAACACACACTACCGACGCGCCGGACGCTCTGGAAGGGAAATGGCTGCTGCCGCCCAATGTTGCCCGCGTGCAACCTACCTTTGCGGTACTCTGAAATTTTCAGTGATTCTACATCGAGCACGCGGGCGTGAAGCCACCGGAAGCCGCCGTTTTTGTCCCGGGAAAGAGCTTTTCTCTTCTTTTTTTAAAGAAATACCTGCTTGTAGCGCAGTAAACTGTACAAATCATAGAGTTTCATACAATACCCTAGAGAGGAAACTGGCGCTGCGATCGTTCAACCACCATGGGAATGATGGGAAGTACAGGCTTCGGATTAGATAGCGTTAGCTAGCGAACTGTCTACGGATCTTTTTCTACAGTTTCAGTTTCGTTCTTCGCGAGTCGTGAGTAGTGGGGTGCGTTTCAAAGCACTCAAGCAGCACCATTGTTGTTCAAAGAGGCTGAAGACCGCTACATCTTTTGGTTTGCTGCGACGCTGCAGCTTTACAGGTTGTATTTGACAGTTTTAGCAGAGCGTCGTGCACTCACCGCTGCGCACAGATGTAGCGTCCCATGTCAGTGCAGCAAACTGCATCGAGTTCACGTTTGTTTGATAAGCGCGTCTTACCAAAACTCGTTCAAATCAGCTGCAAAACGACGGCGAAGCTAAGTAGACGCACCGTCGCGCTCCTCTGACTTGACTTCACAACAAAACGAGAGATGCGTTGCAGGCAGACCACTTGAACAGACGCACCTGGCATCGCAGCAGACGATACGTTAAGTGTTTCTCACTCAATACAGTACTGTTATTTCCATAAATAGATAATGCGTACTTTCGAGGGAAAAACAAGCGTGTTTCTTTTCAAGTGTTGAACAAAAATAATCCATTATTTGGTGATGCCAAATCTGGAACACAAATGCAGAGCAATACATACCCTGGTGATTGAATTTGTCCAGGTTTCAGTTCCATCTCACGGTCACGCAAACTTTTTGCAATAAGTTTTACGTACAAAAGAATAAAGCAAGTTTTAATTGGAATTAACTTCATATCACTTTGTTTTACACTCGGCAAACAAGCGTTGCGAATCTCAAGAACCTAATCCATCCGAAGCAAATCCGAAGCCTGTACTTCCCATCATTCCCATGGTGGTTGAAGCGCTGTCAAGGAGCCCGCGTAGACACAAGCGCCAGATTCCCCTCTAGGTATTATTGTAAGAAACTCTATGGTACAAATCGACCGGGAAAGTCGTCAGGGAAAACATTTCACGTGCAAGTACCTCAAAGTTGCATTACTTTTTACGCATTTTGTAAGTTGCAGCACTCCGCCGTATTCGGACGGTGTCGGCACGGCGTCTGTCATCTTTTGTGTACCGTTCGTCGGCGTCTAAAGTGAGGCGTAATCGCCGAGTTTGAAAAAATAAAAACGATCATAACAACAGCTGCCACTCGAGAATATTTGAATTGCGCGACTGAGACGCACAGAAGACGCCGGCTTCCGGGACAAATATGGCACCTTCCGCTGGCTTCACAAGCGCCCGCCTCGCAGAGCGAGGATGCGCCGTCCAGCCTTTTTAATGAAGGTCAGTGTTCACGCAAGACGCAACTTGTCCATCTTGCACGACTGAAGCGCTACACTCGGCGAGCCCTCTGACTTGCTCTCTGAGCTTCGTCTGGCCCCGAGGAAAATGTAACACGGCGCTTGAGGAGCGCGAAAGAAGAACGAAGAAGTAGAACTGGCGCGAGGGATTTGATGATCGGCAGCATCTGGCCGTCCCTTGTCTTTTGCCTGCCGCTTCGTTGACCTCGTTGTAAATAAACCCATATCATCCGTAACAATATAGCAGACTCAACAGTACAACTCTAATTTCAGAGCAAGCATCATCGCAGGGTCGAAAAACTTCTCACGAGATCCCTGCGCAGAGAAGCGCCAGCCGAACCGTACTAAAAATACCTTCAGCATCAGAAACGTTACCAAGGGTCGTTATTATTGAACCTAAGCTTCAAAAAAATTAATCTATGCAAACCGAAATAGACGCAAACCCACAGGCCTTTATAGCACGAAAGTCACTGATAATTACGATACTCCCTCATGCGAATTCTGAGCGCAGCTTTGTGTTGAGGCAACGCCAACTGTGAAATTCTGGCTATCCGCAGTTGTAGCATTGCAAGATTCGTTACGTATTGCCACAGAAAGTGCCAGTGCTCGAGTGCTATGCACACCACTCTGTGCAATGCAGGCGTCGCAAACCAAGCGAAACGCCGACATCCTCGTTACGAAAAGCGAGACAGTCGCAGTGCACCTGCCAGCCCTGTATTCGCACGAGCTCCCACCGAAGGGCGAGCGCGAGCGAAGGAGGAAGAAAGCGAGGTAAGAGGCCACTGGCTCGCGATATCGACGGACTCCGCAGTCGCTGTCTTTCGTCCTCGTTCGCTCTATCGGTTACCCCGACGACGCCAGCGGCGACGCCGATCAACGCAGGAACGGGCACCTAAGAGGTGCACTCTAAAAGCACAGCGCGTTGCGTAGAATGTCGTGGACTGGAATCGGCGTACACAACTTTAGAAGTCAGTTTCTCGATTATTTGAACACATCTAATTCTCTCCATATTCTTCATTAAACTAGTGCTTGCACTATTTCGCTTTCGTAATTTGTTTATCAGTGCTACCTTTCACGAATGAACAGCGCGTACATCACCTCAGCTGTGCGGCCGTCGCGCAGAAAGCGTAAATATGGTGGACGGCGCCGGAGTGGAGGCGTGGCGGTGACGTGTCCAACGTTTTAAATGCGAATGCATTTCTTAGTCGGGCTATGTGAGGCATCCGGCGTTGTCCGCACGCCTCTCCGCTCTCATTCCCTCTCCCATAGCAACAGCTGCTGGCGCGCTCGCTTATCCTCGCCCCTAGCAACCGGAGCAGGTGGTGCGGGCGGAGTAGCGGAGAGTGAGTGGAGAGGAGGAGCGCGCTCTGGCAATGCCACCGCTCTGGCTTGTGAGGGCGCTCGCATCCGAGCTCCCGCGTGTGTGGAGAGTGTGTAGCAGAGGGCAGGTGCAGTGCTTCGCCGCTCCTTCTCTCGCCGTTCGCTCTCTCTCCTCCCTGCGCCACCGCCTCAATGCAGTGCGTTTGAAACGCGTTTGTAGCGTTTGTGCTGCCTTGGCACAGCCTGAAAATAGCGCGTTCTAAACGCGTTTGTGCTGCATTGAAGGCGGTGGCAACATCCCAGAGGTGATTACGAACGCACGTAGGAAGCGTTCGTTGAAAGAGGCGCCCAAAAGGGAGACACTTGAGCGCGTCGATTTGTCCAGCTTTACGCCATTAAAATTACTACGCCGTGTACTCTCGGCGCAAGAAATGCATTCGCATTTCCTCACGATTCCCTTCGGGGAGGTGGGGGCATTTTTGTAGCGTTAGCTACACTTGCCTAGCCGGAGCCAGTTTCGCGTGGGTCATCATGAGCCGTTTTGCGCATGCGCGAGGATGAGTGCGGAGCCGGCATCTCACGCGCTCTCATCACCGCCGCTGCTGGTGGCGGAGAGCGAGAGCAGTGGCGTCGGCCGGGCAGACAGACTGGCGCCGGCGCGTGCGACTCGCCGCTGCTGCTCTGCGCATTCGCGAGGGGTGACGTCGTAGCCATGGCGCGCGCAGCTATTCGCCTTCGCTGTGCAGTCGCCGTCTGACAATGCGCTGGTGCCGCTTGATAGCGCCTCTGACTGGCGTTTGCAGGTGGGTAACGCCATGGAGGAGGAGAGCGCAAATGCTGCTCAACGGCGCAGAAGAGCCGAGAAGCTTATGTCGTCGGATCCCGAAGTAGTTTCCTGGCAATTAGCGGTTCAGCGTACGAAGAATGAACAGAGGAAGGCTAAACGGGCTGCGGAGACACTGGAGGAAAGGGAGGAACGTCTAGCAAAGCGGCATCGCCAGGATGCTGAGCGACGTGCCCGACCATCTCTGCAGCAGCAACAACAAGACGCCGTCGATGACGTCAAGGCTCGCCGATCGACTGCCTATACTGTGAAACTTAACGAAAGCGCCAGTGCGACTCGGACCTTCGACACGGACTTCGTAAACACTCCGTTTGGATACGTGTGCGACGTGTGTGAAAGACTATGGCACATGAAAGACTTGACCCCAGACAACAGTAACACATCTTCAGCACGTTTTCAAAACGTTCTCGTGAGGACATTGTGACGTCCCGAAAACATGCTCAACTACTCTTGATGGAGTCCAAGAAAGATACTATTGTCCGGCCTCAGCATGTCTTTTAAACATGCACAAATGGTTCACCAGGGCATTTCTGGCACACTTTCAGGATTCATTGAGGACTGAAACATACTCAAATGGTCCACCAGGACATTTTTGGCACAATTTAAGGATTCATTGGGGACTGAAACATACTCAATTGGTCCACCAGGGCACAACTTAGGATTTAATGGGGACTGAAACATACTCAATTGGTCCACCAGGGCACAATTTTAGGATTTATTGGGGACTGAAACATACTCCATTGGTCCACCAGGGCACAATTTCAAGACTTATTGGGGACTGAAACATACTCAATTGGTCCACCAGGGCACAATCACAGGATTTATTGGGGGCTGAAGCATATTGATCAATTGGTCCACCAGGACATTTCTGAACATGCAGCGTACCGACTGGGCTACACACCAAGATTGGTTGCATGTTTAATTGCTGGATTTTAGATTTTACTTTTTCACGAATTTAATGTTAGAGCACAGTTATGCACCACTGACTAGTTAGTATAAGGAATGTCACATAGTATAGAACAGTGTCGGTGCCTATGCAGAAAATGCCCATGCAAGGTACGTGGCCGTGCCACCTGCTAAAGCAAGCACAAAAACAATATGTTTCTAGGTAATACATTTTTATTTCGATGCCTCCAGCAAACCATAAAAACTCTTCAAGGGATGAGCTCGGCGAGGCATTCGATGAAATGTTCATTCAGCTGAATAATCTGACTGTCCTTCCGGTGATCCTAAAAGAAAGTCAAAATTTTTTTATGAGGACATGATAACAGTTGTTGAGGGTACCACCATAAAATCCCGAGCAAGCGCCGTCCCTACGTCGCAGGATAATTCGGCAAGATTTGGAGAGGGGCACGCTTGCTCAGTCATGAATCAAAATTCAACATGGTGGCGGAGGAGCTGTTAAGAATAAGGAATGCGCACCTGTGCTAATGAAATGCTTTAATGATTATGCATGTATTCAACCTCGCCGGGAGAATGAAAACAGTGAATGAAACAGTGGAAATGGCGGGAGAGGGGCGCTTGCTCGGGATTAATGGCAAACCGTCAATATTGAAGCAAAGGCTGAGTTCGTCAGGCAAGTGTATACAGTCCAGCAGAGTTTGCCGCAGTCCTGCCTCAAGGCAAAAATGGCGAAACTCCCCTCCTGCCAGCTCTCTGATGTTTAGGACCCTACCTGGAGTTTGCAAGAGCGTCCTAGCAGTCGACGGTAGTGACAAAACAAGTGTGGCTCCGCAAAACTGACAGCAGTAACGTGACAGCGGCATGCGAGCACCGCGATTCAACCGCCCACGCTTGTAACCTTTGTCGGAAGTTCACATTGCATTCCTCGTCGTCAGACGTAATGGCTCCACTAACGTGGTCGTAATCTGCACTCTGCACATCGCTGCTGTGGCGGCGTCGCTGCAACGGCGGCAAGTATATGCTGTTATCGCGCGAGCCACCACTGATCGGACTACTTACTGGCCCTACAACATCCTGATACACCACGTGTAGTACATCATCACTAACAAAGACGGCGGAATCGCCACATAACTCAGGAGCATGCGCTACCGTCTGTTCATTTTGCCGAGTCCCTTCGACTTGATGCAGGGCGCGACCACTAGAATTGGTGTCGGGCAGGGACTCGGTCGGACTTCGAATGCGACACGCCGGCTGAGCGAGGTCATTGTTCATTTAGATGTAGGGTATCCTCGTGATGCAGTGGCCACGGTTGCTGAACGTTTAAAGAAGTCTATTGTGTTAAGTCCAAGCATGGTTGCAGAAAGCGATAGGAAGAAACGTGTCGTAGGTATACCGTACATCATTAGCGCACTCAGGATTTCTCTCAGGGGGGGGGGGGGGTTGAACTTCTGACAAGATTACAGGAGAGCGGGGGGGGGGCAAGCACATTGCATAATATGACATTTCCTTGCTTCAGCTGGAGTAATGCGACAACAAATAAAATACCAAATAATAATAATAATAATAATAATAATAATAATAATAATAATAATAATAATAATAATAATAATAATAACATGAATTATGATGATGATTATTCAGCGTTTTACAGAAAGGTCTTGAAATAACTTGAAAAGGCCAAAAAACCGTTCAGTGGAGCAGTGCACGTAGAAAATAAACTATAAATTGAACCGACATGTCGGCTGGCTGGCGGTCGCGCAATGATGTTAAAACTTTATTACTATGGTAGGTAGCGCATACAAACAGGACGCAAGAAAGGCACATGAAGACACCCAGCGCCGTGTGTGTTCGTGTGCGTTTCTTGTGTCCCGTGTATTTGCACTACCAGTGTAATAAGAAAATGCCATACGAACAAGCCCGCATGCATGGCAACTTTACCTCTTAAAAACGCTGCAGCTGATAATTTCCTACGCTTCCTTGGAGTCTCACCAAACAAAAAATTTCAAAGCGCACCATAAATATTACTTATAAACTACATAGTATTGATTATAAATAGCATGTACAGTTCAATGCAGCACACGTACAGTACAATTCTCAGCTCACGGATAAACTGCATTAGAGCCGCACTTACTGACTTTCCAGCGTAGATTCCCAGGTCACTCCGGCGCATATAGGTTCGGCGGCTGAACCATCCTTAGTAAAAATTGACTGGTTAATGGACGCATGAGACGACGATATCTGCTGAGTTACCGGTTCCCCTATGGACGTAATCGGGCATTCCGGTGTTGTTGCTGCGTCGCTTGAATATGAACACGAAATCCTTTTTGGGTAGTAGGTGAGGATGTGTTCGACCATAGCCTCGTTCGACTGGCGCTTCGAGAGAGGGCTTCAGATTCACGCAGCAAACACAGCAACAAGTTCTAGCAAGCAAACTGAACGTGCACGCATGTGTGCACATCAAACTTTGTAGTTTCCGTCCGATGTACATGCAAAAAAGAAGTGGTAAAAAGAGAGGGCGAGATACGTTTACTGAGAAAAAGAAAACGTGCCGCCCCAACAGACCTTCCGCACTTTCCCAAGGTTCTTTTTTTCTTAGCAGACGTCGTTAAAAACATTTACTTCTTCTGCCACGGCTTCTTGCTCCTCCCATCTTTGTGACGGCCAGACTCCGCATGGCATGCCACGGCCGGCGCGCGCCTCCAGACCGGCTGTGGGCATGAGTCACTGTGTGCGTGCGATGCTGCGACAATGGCTGGCGACGCACACACTAGTTGCTCCAAGGCTTGCTCAGAAACAGCCTCCGTGGGTTCGCGGTCGCTTTGATGAACGAGCCGCTTGCGAGGTGGCCTTTCTTCTCGCCGCACTAACACGTCTCGTTCGTTCGCTGTCAACGAGGTTCAGAAAAAAAAAATGCGCGACAACTCCGTTGCAGCCATTAAGCGACAGACGGTACCATTCACCAGCAGTCCCGAAGAAAATAGAAAACACGTGCGTCGAAGCTTGGCGGATGGATCAGATGCCGCCGACGCCTTCTTATCTTTAAAATTTGAGTGAGCATTGTCCCGAAACCATACGGTTCCCTCTTCGGAGTTTGAGGAAGGGAAACACATGAATAGGGCTTCTTTTCTTGTTCGGCGGGTATGGAAGGGTGCTTCAGGCGGCGGCGGCGCTTGTCGGCAAAAGAACAGAGCAGTGCAAAGGCTTGACCGGAAGGCATGAGTTGAACAGTGAAGGGGGTGGGGAGCTTTTTAGACGGACGCGTCGAAGTGGGTACGCAGATGCCTCTCTCTCTTTTTTTTTCTTTCTTTTTTTTTGTGTGCTGTACACAAGGGGTAGGTTCTAGGTTGCATTAAGCGCGGTTCACGTTGTTTGGGTCGTTAACATATGTCAGGATTCATTTCCGGTAGTTGGTTTCAACTGCGAAAACTGTTGTTTCAGGAAAATTGATTCGGCGGTCCGCGTCCTCGGAATCTTCGGCTATGAGTTGCGATCTCTTGCAAAATTGGTTCCCGCCTTTCTTTCAGGTTCTCGGTTCAGCTGGTGTCTTGAATTTTCTCTTTCGGCGGCCGGTCATTGGGAGCGATGGTTTCGATCACTACTCGGATAGTAGAGACTGATGCATTTCTGTGGTGGTGTTGATTGGAAAAGGGGGGGGGGGGGGTGTTGCTGGATTTATCAGCTTGCGTCGTGTTTTTGGAAGTGAACTGCTTTCTGAATAAATGACTTTCCGTAGCTGTTCTTGGTGAGTTTCCTGAATATATCATCTGTTTTTCTTTTGTTTTTTCACGTTGTGCGCTGCAGTATGTTCCGGCTCTTCGTATTAATGTCTAAGACTAATATATTCCGCTTTTTGGGGGGGTCTGAAGAAAACCGAAGATATCGACTTGTGTAGGTGTTTTTGCAGAGTTTTATTTTCAGGCTACGGGAACATCCAAACACGGCCGAGAGTCTTATGTTTTAAGGGCGAATTGAATTCTCGTTCAATGAAATTTATATGAGAGAAAAATTATGACGTAGGATCTCTTGACGTTATGAAGCGTGGAAACTTGGGCAAGTTGGTAGGTCATAATTGAATATACGAACAGCGCAACTGACAAGGACAAAGGAAGGTAACAACACACAGCGCTGTGTGTTGTTACCTTCCTTTGTCCTTGTCAGTTGCGCTGTTCGTATATTCAATTATCTCTTGACGATCGAAAAACAGTCGTTCAGACGTATCTGAGAAATATTTTTGGTTGCGGCTGGAGTGAAATGAGAGCTCGTCCCTCGATGTGTTCCATTCTTATATTTGCCGTGGCATATGCTCTATTGTAGTAATCAAAGGGGCAAGAAAATAAAAAAGGGGCCAGACTGACAACCCGCGAAAGCATATTTTTTCTTGGAAAGCTGCGTCCCGCTACGGTGGTCTAGTGATAAGTTATGGCGCTCGACTGCTCACCCGAAGGTCGCGGGATCGAATCCCGGCCGCGGCAGCTGCATTTTCGATGGAGGCGAAAATATGATTGAGGCCCGTGTATTTAGATTTAGGTGCACGTTAAAGAACCCCAGGGGTTCAAAATTTCAGGAGCCCTTCACTACGGCGTCTCTCATAATCATATCGTGGTTTTGGGACGTTAAACCCCAGATATTATTATTGGAAAGCTGCTTCCCTGGAAATTTAGGAACGCAGAGCCATAGAGCACGCCATAGAGCACTCCTCAATTTAGGAGTAGATGAGTGAATACAACACATTTCTAGAGCCAGTCAGGAAAAGTCGACCTCAGGACACCTCTGGATATGAACCTTGGACTACCGGTGAGGACAGCGGGGCAGTTACGGGGGGGGGGGGGGGGGGTTGGTCGGCCTCAGGGGGGGGGTTACAACCCCCGAAACCCCCCCCCCCCCCCCGTCGGTGCGCCACTGCCGTACATTCATTGCGTATCTCACAGGCTAAAGAAAGTAGGAGGTAGATACGGCGTTAATGTTGTTTTCACGGCGGCCAATAGGCTAGGTAAGATTTGTGCCGCTGTGCAGAGGAAGAATGAGCGAGTAAAAGACAAGAAGCGGACCGATATTTGTTTCGTAAAACACACCAACAAATTCACTGATTGCCGTACGAGTGTTGTGTATAAGGTCCCTTTCAGCTGCGGTCGCTTCTACGTAGGACAAACGGGCCGATGCATTAACCAGAGATTGTTGGAACATAAGAGATCGCTAACAGGAGGCTCACCTTCTAATCTATCTTTACATTGTCGAGATTGTAAGTGCACGCCAAAATTCGATGAATGCGCAGTGTTGTACCGTCATAGAAATGAAGAAACGCGCCTGATGATTGAAGCATGGCATATCGAGAATAGTGGTAGCGCATGCGTGAGCCAACCGTCGATTAACTTGCATAAAGATGAAATCAAATGCCTTAACAGTTACCTTCCACGTAGACCGCCACGCGTGCCGGATTAGTAGGTTCGCCTGTTGCATGGGCATGCGCAGATAGGTTTTCGTGCCTTCTTTCTTTTCAGCTGTTGTGCGTCTCTTCAGTTGTTAGTCGGCGTTTGTGGTGTCCTGACTTCTTTCTTGTGTCCGTGTTTGCACGCCCTGTCTTTTTAGAATGTCATTGTTCATGCTCGCAAGCTGAACAGACGCATCGACGCGGCGTTTTCGCTCGCAGCGAAATAGTCGTTCACTGCTCTCCGCCATCACCAGAACACAAAAAGGTGGTGGTGGTGATTAGAGGAAGAAAAAGACGCTTGGATCGAACTCACCGATATTCAGTCCGGCATGCGCCATGTCACAACCTCTCCGTGAAGACACAGCGTGGGTAAGCCGTGGGGACTGCTGGGACCACCAGGAGGCAACTTGTTTTTTTTTTTTTTTTTGGTCACATGGGTCACAGTGTTGCCAGCGGTCGAAGTGCGGGAAATGTAAATATATGTCACCGAATTTTAACTTCGCGAAGCGTATTTTCCCCTTAAATTGGGCTTTTTAAACGAGCAATTAATACATCGCATTACCCTCGCCACGTTGGTGATTACTACATGCACTCATTCTGAACAAGGAGAACCGTGTCCGTCGACAATCATAATTATGTCACCAGATAAAGATGTTCTATTTTTTAAAATAAAAAAATAACATGCAGTCAAATGGTGTTCATTGCACAAATGTTGTAATCAGTTCAGCGCAAGCTTGTTGCTGTCCCGAACACGTCCGCATGACAGCACGTTTAGGATAATCCTGCAAACGAGGTCCTGAGGACTTACTCAGAATGCTGCCAAGCGGACGAAGACGTTTGTACCTTTTGAGGACGAGCATAAGATGTCGACTGTTGTCTGGGACGCCGCTAAGTAGTGCCATGCGTGAAATGTTGAGTTTAGTGGCGGCGCCTGAGTGGGGTGAAACCGTGGCGCGGGTTTGTACAACGTGCAACAACTTTATCGTTAAGCAGAACATTCCGCTCTTTAGCGTTACCAATAGGTATCGTTACCCGGCCATGCCGCCAGGTCTACCGGTTCTGAACGATGTCGCCGAATGTGTGTCATTGGAGCAGCAGTAAGCATGACAATCAAGCTAATCCTAGACAATCTGGAAAGCTCAGAATAATCAGCTGAACCTTTGCTAACGCTACGTATATTCTGGCATAGCCGAGCTAAGCCACTGCAATTTTTTTAGAACAAATTCAGTTTCGCAGCTCCGCTGGCTCCGCTCGCGTGCCGGCACAGGCGGCCGACGCGTGAACTTACGGCGCTGCTGTTCCATTTTGCTTCACTTGCCGTAGCCCCCGGGATCGGATACAGTAACGCACCGTTGCTCTCAATGGCGCGTTGGCGAAGCTAATCGCGGAGGCGACGCACCTGCCGCAGCGATCTCAGACGCGCGCGGAGTAGCCGCTTGCGACGCGTTGCGCGTTTCTCTGTGCTCGCTTTCTCCGTACTCCGTGCGTGATTGTTTGCGAACGGTGATCGCTTGGGAAGCAGTTCTTTCGATTTAGCACGTGCGAAAGGGACAAAGCTGAAGAATGTCATCTCTTCGCGCGTGTTGCGCGAGCGGCTCGGAAACGAAAACTGGTCATCACTTCTCCGAATCAGGGCAGGGACTTGCAAGAAATATCTTCTGAACGCCAATCCCACCAGAATCTTGAAGACTAACTTCGCTACAAGTCGCCTAACCGAGCTCAGGGAATAAAATCAGGTACCTTGATCAACCATAGTTCGCGTTCTACGCCTTTGTCAAGAAATGAGAATTCGCCCGAAAATTAACAATGGTCCTCTGTTTTACGACTTGCTTAGATGACAAATGTAAGTCCATGAGCCAGTGTCATTTTCGCCTCCACAGAAAAAATGCGACCGCCGTAGTCGTGATCGATCCCGCAACCTTCGGGTCAGCAGCCGAGCACCGTAACCACTGTTCCACCGTGGCGGCTAAACACAGGTTGACGGCAATGGAATATTCGTGCGAGAGGACAGCTAGACGTGTGAGATTGTACCATTATTATAGGTCACGTTTGATTATCTTTTGATGTTCCTGGAGCTTAGCTTGCGAAATAACTGCTGTTTAAAACAGTCGAGATTATTGAAAAAGTTTGTCTCGGAATTTCGGCTGTCGCGGCCGCCGAAAGCTGCAGCGCCGATAGGTCACATGGGTGTTGCAGCAGACGACGCGTGAGGCATGATGCAAGATGGAACTGCAACGCCGCTAGTTCTTGTCTCGGCCGTCGCGTCCACTTCGGAGAGCAACAAGCGTCTATGGGGAGCTGCGAAACTGAACTGGTTCTAAAAACGCTGGACGTGTCGGCGTCATCGCCGCGACGTCACTGCCCTGCTCATTTGTCACTCTCACCATATACTGCTCTAAGCTTGGCCACAACGAACGTTTGGGGCACGGTAACGCTGTTCCCTTAACACCCGCTATCACGTAACGCTAAACTAAAATTATGTAATGTTAGCTGTCATTTTGCTGAGCTTTTGTTGCGTCTGTTAACGCAATTCCTCGCCATACATAACGCTTTTATAGGGTATTTTTCCGAAGAATATTCAAGCACTGGCATCACTTCGTGGTAGAGCCTTTGCTTGCCACACAGCATGCCTGCTTTCGAATCCACTTCGAGCGCGGTGTTTGAAGTATCTCTTGCACGGGGGTATGTAAGGCGTGGTAATCCGCACGCAGCGTTGATGTCCGCACTCACACTACGCATGCGCGACTCTCCTCCTTCCCTCTCTCCAACAGCTGCGCGTTACTCTCTCCACTTCTCTACCAGCACCTGCTTGCGCTTCTCCTGCGTTCTCGCTTCTGCTCTCATGGCGCATACGCTACTCTCCTTCTGTAGTCTCCTCTCCTTCAAATAGTAGAGCGCTGCGCGCGTTCAGTCCAGTGCTTGCCTCGGTTGGCTCCTCTGAAATGCGAGCTCGACATGCCGAAATTCTCTCCTGCGCAGCGCCGCGATGAGGGCCAGCGCATGCGCGTCCCCTCCCCCTCTCTCTCCTCTCCTACACTCTAAGCCGCAAAGGACGAAAAAGGGTCTGTGGTTCGTCCTTTAGGGGGGTAACTGCACTGCCACAACCATTACTCCCTAAAGGATGAACGATTCGTCCTTTAGGGAGTAACTGCCAGGGGACGAACCGTTAGTCCTCATTTGTTTTGAAGGACGAAATGTCGGGGTGTAAAAGTTACCCCTTTAGGGAGTAACTGATTTCTTGCATGGTAGCTGCGTAGGGACGAACTGTTACCCCTGATGGGACTAACAGTTGCTCCTTCTGGATAAAAAAAAAACAATTTATTACAGTTTCTGGTTGAATTACCGAGAATTTGGAGGTTGATACACGCATTTGACGACATACATAATTAATATACAGAAATAAATTCAGAAGTAAACTACAGAAAATTCACAACAAACGCACAGGATTCGAACTCGTGACCATTGAATCAGCAGTCGCGTACGCTAACCACTATACCACATGCCAGTACGCAGCAGAGTGAATATTACCGGGGCTATATATGTACAGGCACCGTCTAGAAACTGCGCGTTCTGCCATGTTAGTCAAAGTAGCAAGATTCCTTATGTTAGACTTCGGCCTTCAGTGTTTCGCAAGCAACCATTCGGTGATCACGTTCATGAAATTGTAAAATGCGTTGGATTGCTTTTTCTGCGCGCGTGTTTCGAGCGAATTTGGGCGCTTGATGAATGTATGTATATATAAACGGTCTCATGTATGCTCCCGTCGACGTGCCAAGTTTGCTCGCTTCTCACTGTACAGAACACGGTTGGTTATATCGTTCAGTGAAAATGTCTGTTTAATGACAAAAAAAACGAAAACGTCAAAAGAAACAACCAAGTTTATTCAGCGACTCGTGTCAATTCTGCAGCATCGTGTGTACACATAAATTGAACAACTTTGTTGAATGCAGAAGATAGGAAGGCTTCTCTGCATTATAGAAGAGACAATGAAAAGTGCAATGTTTTATCCGAATGGATGCTGTCCAGCCGACGTCAGGAAGAGCAACAGCACCATCGACAGCTGCTGAGAGCGTGTTCATAGCTGCAAGATGTTGAAGACCTTTCTCAGGAGGCGCAACGCTCTCATTCATCGATTTCCTGAAAAAGTAATTGCAGAAGCATTAATATTTCCGGCAGAACTGTTCGTGCACTTGCAGTCACGTCACAAGGCGTCTGTTAGAAATGCTGCATGCGTAAAAATTAGACGAAAACTGCTCTTTCACAGAACCTGTCATATAGTGCAATGGAACAGTTCAGAATGCGTTATGAAGTTCGAAAAACCCGTCCTCGAGTTTAACTCTTCACGCTTTCACAGCGACACGCTAGTGGGCCCACTTATTTATCAATGAAGCTTGCTCTTCATTTGAGAGATAGAAAAATAAATGATTCCTAGCATCGCTACAAACGAGCGAAATCGCCGATGCCGCCGCCGACTGCCCGTGTTAGCGGTGCTAAGCCTTTAGCTAGACATACTATTTTAACAGCCAATCTTCCCAAATGACTTGTTTACATTGCTATAGAAGATATTGTGCGGAGTTTACGTGAATTTTCTTTTACAAAGTCGCGAATATTTCTGATAAACAACGCTTATTTGGGCAGCACTGAAAACAAAGCTATTTTTGAACAGCTGTACTTGCTACAGCTAATGTTGAGCCTTCACCGAGGTTACCATTTCGATGGCCCAACCATCATGCTTGTAATTCTATAGCAGGCGGGGCAGCAATCGCGAAGCTGTATCGCGCGAGCTCATCAATCATGCGTGTTTTGTTCGCGCAGAACGTGAATGTTAAATAAGCGGTGATCGCTACATATCAACTGCACACAGGTAAAATCACGCGGAGTGATGGCAGCCTTGTTTACACTCACCTCTCAGGCGATGTCCCAGTCGGCGCGTAGCATTTCGATAGGGTAGCATTTCATTCCAGTAGCAGATCACGTTTACCACAACGCGATGATGATTCAGTGCACCACAAGTGACAGCAATCGCAACCACGAAACGAGAACACATCCACAACACACCGCAAAACCGCCGAGTCCTAGCTTGCCGTGCATACGACGAGAACACCACGCCGCGCATTGATACAGCTTGGGCGCGAGCACATTTTTTTTGTGTGTGAAAGCTTTTTCACTTTTTTTTATTATGCCATATGAACGATATTACTTTACTTCTGCCGCAGTTGCCGTAGTTGACAAGACCTTTTACACTTAAATAAACTGTTAACAGTTCATTTCTTTAGCGGACTCTTTGAATACGCGCATGCTGACCATTCGTTCGAGGTCGCCACTGCGCCGGAAAGTTCCATGGGAGTAAACGTTGCTCCCTGTGGTCTAACAGTTCCTCCCTCACTTTGCACACGGCACCCTCGTCTTGCAGTTAATCCCTGCGGGGACGAACTACCGGTTGCGGGGACGAAATGCAGCACTTACTCCCATTTCGCACCTTTGCGGCTTAGAGTGTACGCTGCCTCTCTCTCGCGCGCCTGTCGACCGCGTTCCCCGCACGCCCTGTGAGAATTAACGGCCAGGCTAGAGGGAAGACACGACGCGCGTAGTGTTCCTCTTCGCGTTCCATGACGCGAGGTCGGTAGCATGCCCAGCGAACGCCAACGGAACGCGATCGTGCAAGTGCTCCGGCTTCGCATCGCCTCATGGCCCCCTTTAGCGGGAGATGGTGTAATTTTTTTTCTTTTTGTTCTCATTGTGCCCAATAGCTGCGACGGACAGCGGCGGCGGCGGACAACGTCACCACCAAATCGGCTGTTTTGCGTCGATAACAGCTT
Source organism: Rhipicephalus sanguineus (assembly GCF_013339695.2). NCBI lineage: Eukaryota > Metazoa > Arthropoda > Arachnida > Ixodida > Ixodidae > Rhipicephalus > Rhipicephalus sanguineus. Next base: position 45,286,088 of record NC_051178.1, on the reverse strand, counting down.
ACGCTGTAAAAGAAATCGTTTGAAACTACGACCCCTTGCTCGGCAATTTCATTTCGATGTTCATTCCGTGAGCTGCGCTCTTTTCCAGTAGTGGGACATTGCTGAGAGTGGCACAGTCAGCTTTGCGTGTTAGCGCACATGTCGGCCTAATTTCCACCATGAATGTGTAAGTTGAGCCTGACTAAAGAAAACTATGTGTGGCTCACATGTGTAAAAAAAGAAAATCCGGCTTCCAGTGGCGTGAATTAAGTGAATTAAGCGTGAATGAAATGTGACTTAACGCCTAGGCGACCAAGTCTCAGCATGCAGAACCAGTGATGACGTCTGGGTGACCCAAAAAGAACAAGTAGGGATGAACAATGCAATCGACAGAAAACATCGATGTAATTTAATGACTGTCGTACGAGAGCGTACAAGGCTCTCCTCAGCGTACATTTTTTATATCTTTGTAATATGACAGCCTCGTCACGCACTATTTCACAGAATGGTCGACAGGCAGGCCGTTTACGGTGATGAGGTGCCACGTTTAATGGGAATCTACTTGGCCGTGTATGAGAAGGTGATGATGGCGAGCAACAGCAGGGCCAGCGTCCAGACGACGTTGGCGGCGACAGCGTTCTGCACTTGTCGGTTGGCCATCGTGTAATTGCGCAGCATGGCGCCCCGAAGTCCGTGCACGGGCAGCGCCTGCGGGACCGCGTAGCTTATGGGCCGCAGCACAGTCGGCGTCCCTTCCACCGGCCACAGCACGCCTGCGCCATTCACAGTCGAGATGAGACGAAACCGAAAGAGCAGATATCACCACGGAAAACACAACTGACGCCCACCAAGGTTAATGAATAATTATAAGAAAAACAAAACTCGCATGGTTCCTTTTGTGCATGCGGCCAAGACAACTCGAAGGCGAAAGCATCGGTGTTGGTATTTCACCACCCACTCTATATCGACGTTCAATGTTCAAAAATCAACTATCACGGATGTCACTGCCACTAATCAAGTCTCAATTATTTAATTTCGCCAATTCACCCAGTACTCACTTAATTAGATTTGTCATCATACAATAAACCAGGCGTCTCAAGCTCACCTCAGCTAGCGGGCCGCAGTCACCCAATTTAGGGCCGGGACCGTGAAGATGGCTGGAGCGGTTAGAAGGGGTAAGGTGGGTGAGGTGTTGAACAAAATGTCAACCAACGTTGTCATATTAAAGAAAGCCTTTTTCATTTCTCATATATGGGTGATTTCAGAATAGGATATGGCGTCAGGATTCGAACAACATATCGATACCGATATCTCCAGAATGACCGGAATGACTAAAATCTGGACGACGATATTGAAATTTAGTCTTCCGTTCCACGGTTTTGTTTCAATGCATAGTGACCGCACGTGGTGCCTCACGAAAAAGGAAGAAATGCTTGTGATCAGTCACGTCTGTGTAGTTTACCTGAGCAAAGCATTATTAATCGCAACATGGCCGTCGGCAACTTTGGGCCTATAAGAAATCACCTTTTGAGCCAAGAACATCCGAAGAGAAAGCCGTCCGTCGGGGCTTGTCCGCCAAGCATGCAGTGTGTCGGAACGGAACGAAAGCGAAAGAAAAAAAATCCACAGCATATCCACGGGGTGAATGATGATGAGTGGGGCGAAGCTGCGGAGGGAATCATCGGTAAACCGTGGATACTCCGAGTAATTCGCCCAGTATATGATCTTTTAATGTACTGTTGGTTTACGTGGTCCCTTCATTACAACGGTCCTCCTAGCGTACGTCGCCGCAATAAATCGAACGATTGCCTTCCACCAATGACACGCGCCATATGTGAATCTTCCGTGAATTCTGCCCATCTGCATCATCAACGACGTGAGAGATCGGGCGCGTTTATACTAAAGGGTCGATGGGAGTCATGGCGACTTGCAGCTCACTTTAATTTTACATGTACGCTGTGAATTTTTATTGTTTAATCACGCACAGGAGAAATCTCACACAGGCACTACCTTGGAGGTCAAAATACAGTGCCTATATATACGGGGTGGTCAGTGAACGGTTGTGCAGCGCGAGCAGTCGTTTTTTTTTCAATAAAGAAACTCGCTAGCAGACACTGCCTGCGTCGGCCTCGCGAGGCGAGAGAGGGAGGGGGGGGGGGGGTGGACTAGAGCACGCACCTGCAACGCAGCGAGCGCCTCCGCGCCATCTAGGGATCTTTCTGAGAGAGAACTAGAGGTGGCTACAACAGCGCCATCTAGTGAACACTCCAAGAACTAGAGGTGGCTACCAACTACTACTACTACTACTACATACTACAGAGGAGGGACAGACCCACACCCAAAGGAGCTTCGCCCCTAAAACATAGTTGATCCTTCCGTAATAGGAATCGGTATTACACGAAAGTAAAACGTGTCCTTACAGAAGTAGTTGAATGTTTACTGCACATTGATATAAGGGAGCTTGCACAATGTCTATTGGTGTTTGGCGGCTATAGCACCGTTTAACGTGGATGCATCCACGCTGACGCTTGGTGGCACATCTCCATCCCGACGACTAACGTCCATGATCAATGATTAAACACACCTTTGTGGTAGCCACCGTGGTGGTAGCTGTATGCGTTAACGGTGAGTTATAATAATAATAATATCTGGGGTTTAACGTCCCAAAACCACGATATGATGAGAGACGCCGTAGTGGAGGGATCCGGAAATTTCGACCACCTGGGGATCTTTCACGTGCACCTAAATCTAAGTACACGGGCCTCAGACATTGTCGCCTCAATCGAAAATGCTGCCGCGGCGGCCGGGATTCGATCCCGCGACCTTCGGGTCAGTAGTCGAGCGCCATAACCACTAAACAACCGTGGCGGGGCGAGTTAACGGTGAGAGCGTAATCAGATAAAGCGGTGTCACAGCCAGAAGAGCGACGCTGACTGAACGCAGAACTTGGGCATCTCGCATCCCGCCTCATGTTAGAGGTAACACCACGGCGGGACTACGGGGAAACGCAACGCCCGTCGTGTCTACACTCAAGCCCAGCCATGATTTTTCTCGGGGCGAGCGTAAGCGGGAAACGCGGTGTTACAGTCAGGGGACGCAAGCGCGGATCGTAGAGCTATATGGATGGATGTTAAAGGGACCGACAACTACCCAGAATATGAAATGAGTTGACTCCACTGATGTAAAGATTGTCCGTTGCACTGACTCAAACCAACCCTGTTTTTTTCGTGAGAGATGGATTTATATTTTTATTTCTTAATTGAAAGTCGCGAAAAATGACCTGTGGCGCCTCTGGCGGCAAAAACATGAATGAACCGATGAAGACGGCCACGTGACCGTTGATTGCTATACGCGGTCGACGATTTTTTTGTTAGTATTGAAATATTGTTCGTTTCTTTAAATTAAAAGGTATTACTCCATAATAATGTACATGTAGGACTGCGTTAGTAGTATGCAATAAAGTGGCGCTGCCTTCGCGTGACGTAATGATCCCATGCTCGTCAGCGTGTCTTGAGCAACTTTTCAGCGTGCTCATGCAACCGTGCACGCAGTTTCCAGGTCTCTAAGATTTTGGAGCGACATAGTTTTGCTACCTACACTTCGTCTCAGAAATGACGCGCGCTGCTACTCGGTGCGGCCGTGCATATGCACAGTTACGTTTTCGATTACTTGGCTTGGCTCGTGTATCGAGAGAGTAACGACGCCGGGACAAGCCATCCATGACACAGGCGCAGGCAACCTTGGGCGCAGGCGCACACAACGCTGTACAAATACCAGGAAGGTGTATAAAGCCACACATCTCATTGTAACAGCTTGCTTTTTTTCAAAAATGGTTGGAAAGCTCAAAATAAAGGTGGTTAAGCATAGTTACAGTAACTCCTGCGAAAGCAGAACGACAGCTTTCACAAGGGCTAGCGGCATCGCTATCAATTCTCAGCGTTGCTGGAGCAAGCCTCCATGCGTGTTTGGAGCCTTTCAGATCGAAAAATACTGCTTATAAAATAACTACGTGCTTTTCGGATAAACCACTTCAGCTACAAACGCTACGAAGGGTGAGCTTCCTGTTGCGCCGTAAAAAACTGGGTCGAGAAAAATCAGTTGTCGGTCCCTTTAATAAGAATGGATGGTATGAGCGAGGCCGAGGTTCGGGCTAAGGTAGGGTCACTGTATATGCTACCTAAAGGTAGCATATACAGTAACTCTAGGCTAAGGTGGCTACAAACACACCTCTTATATGTCACACTTTCCGCATAGTGCTCTTGGTCTGCGGGGTGGTTTCGCCGTCTGCGAGAGGTGCAGTGAAGTAATGCATTAAGACCTGCTGCAACGCGTCGATGCTACCCGTGCGTCCCATTTGGTGCGTTTCCAATAGGAGAAGGGCAATTTTGTCAACGCCTCAACACACCGTGAGGTGGCGACCTTAGCCCACCTTAGCCTAGAGTTACTGTATATGCTACCTAAAGGTAGCATATACAGGTCTTAATGCATTACTTCACTGCACCTCTCGCAGACGGCGACACCACCCCGCAGACCAAGAGCACTATGCGGAAAGTGTGACATATAAGAGGTGTGTTTGTAAAGCCTTCAGCGTGTGACCATGGCGCAGTGGATAGTGTGCCCGGCATCTGTTGTCGCGAACCGAGAGGTCGTGGGTTTGACTCCCGTTGATGAAATTTCTTTCTTTGCCATCTGATCGTGTGTATTTTTTCGACGTCATTTCCGTGACGGAAATACGTCACTGAAGTCTTGGTAGACCCCGGCATAAAACACTTTCGTGTTATAAGAAGCGATATTTTTGATCAGAATGAAAACGTAACCAATACGATATCTATTATTTCATTCCGGAGTGAAACCCAAATATTTTTGTGGGTTTTCGGTTCAAGGGTGGCAAAAGCTGGCAATCGGGAACAACTGAAGTCATGTAACGTGAGCATTAATGCATATCTCGGGGGGCAGTATTAGCGCGTATCGCAGTCCGGATTCCAAAAGTAAAACAAGTGTTGTGGAACTTTTGCGAAAGACGAAAAGAACAGCAACCGGAGCTGTTTATTTTGCCACGCGGCGTTTCTTGCTTCATTTCGATGTATTCGGATTTCACCCGCAAAAAAACTGTTAGAAACGTTGGGCGCAGAGCGCGTCGCAACGTTTCGCGAAGCTTCGCGGTTGTTTGAGATCATCTGTTCAGATTACGCGCAGAACGCGGGATATTCAAGTTTATTCGAGAGCTCGCGGAGTACCAGCGATAACGCTGGAAGGTTCGATGACTGATTACAAAAGACAGCGCGTTCCAGCATGACGTGAAGCATCACGGGAGCTAGACAGGCAAAAAAAAGAAAGAAGCGGCCACAGGACGAAGTCAACAAAATATGGGAAATATATTTACAGAAAAAATCCATGGTACAGAAATTGGTCGAGGCAAAAATTAAAGGTGAATGAAGTGAACGCTGGATGACAGAGATCACGAAAAAAAGAGGCCGCGCTACGGAATTTTGGGGTCACACAAAAGCGGTAGGAAGTCTGGTCCACAATGCAACAACATATTGCCACACAACGCTCCTTTCTTCGTAATCTTTATGTTACCGCCCATTGCACGTTGTAGCTGCTGACCCGGCGCAAACCGCGCCAGAATGTCTGAGAAAATTCGAGATTATTTTAGGATCGGCTGTTATGCGCGAGCGCGCAATAACGCGAACAGATTAGTGTCATTCTCAAACACCGATAAGACTCGAAGTGTTCGAATGCCGCATCTATAAAGGCCGAACACGCCTTGTCGCGGGTGTTTTCGACGGCCGACGCTCTGTTCGCCGCTATCACTGTACAATATGTATTGCTGTAGTTTGGCTTTCCGTTTTCCAGCCAGAAATTCGGCCAAATAAAGTGTTTCATCTTGGACACGCTGACCTGCTGCCTTCGTCGACGTCACGGCCCCGTGATAATATTGTAGATGAAGGAGGAAATCAATTGGAAGGGTACTAGCGCTAGGTTACATCCGAAAGTAACAGCCGATTCGTTTAAAAAAAAGCATCCAGGGGATTTCCCCCCGGTCAGTAAATGCATGACAGAGAGCACAACCAAGGAAGAGCTAGTACTTAAGAATTTCAACTGTAAAAAAGGCCCAAGGAAAAATTTCAAAGCGCACTGCCCCCGGGTTAGATGGGGTTTCCCGTCAACCTCATTAACGAACTAGGACATGACACTAAAGAAGCACTGTTGAAAGCCCGTAGAAAAATGCTTAAAGGACAGACAAATACCGGATAGTTGCGAAAAAGTAGAATGAATTTAATCTATAAAGGCAAGGGAGAAAAAGGATAACATTCGCTCGTATAGACCACTAACCATTACATCAGTACTATACAGGTTGGCGATGCAAGCAATAAAATTAAAATAGAAACGTCGGCAGAACATAACGATGTTTGGGAGAACTTTGAAGGATTTCGAGTCGACAGGTGGTTAGACAGAACCTTTGTTGTTCTTACCGTGTAGGGAAATATCTAAAATAGAAA